>NC_041389.1:436793780-436808541 GCF_002162155.2 Triticum dicoccoides | reverse complement strand
GCCGCCGCCGCCGGAAACCCTAGCGCGGGGAGCGTTGGCGGCACCACCGCCGGAGCTCCCCCGAGCGTCGGTCTCGCGCGCAGCCTCTTCTTGCCGCCGCGGATGACCACGGCGACGGTGGCGTCGCGCCGGCGCCGTCCCGTGCTGCCGCCGCACCGTTGAAGCTCCCCAATGCGACGCGGCCGAAGAAGGGCAAAACTTCGGCGAAGAAGAACAAGGCGGCGGACGGCTCCGGCAGCACGAAGGCGAGGGGAAAGAAGCTTGCAGGGCGTTCGACGGCCGCGGCGGCTACCAAAGCGCCGGCGAGCTCACTCGTTGAGTCGGCCGCCGACGCGCACCACGTGTTCGACGAAATGCCCCTAAGGTGAAAAAAATTCCAACTTTTATTTTCTTGTTGTTTTTTCAATGCATCATCACATATAGATAGCTTATTTGCATTGTTCAAAAAACTTTGTAGTCTCAATGATGATGCATACATGTCAACTATGGGTGTTGGGTCCAACAATTCGCATTGGTCTCAAACCAATGACATCCATTTGGAAGACCATGAGTTTGAGGTGGACGAGGAGGGTGAGGGCATTGTCGACGCGCCGAAAGGAAGAGCGGGCAATTACAGCACCAACGATGACAAGTTACTATGCAATACTTATTTGCACGTGTCGAGGGATCCATCCATTGGAGGTGATCAAAGTAGAGATGCTATTGGGGGCGAATGAAAGAATACTTTGATGATCACAACGTGAGTGGAATTGACCGCTCTGAGAGATCACTTCGGTCCCGATGGTCCACAATCAACTCGGATTGTCAAAAGCGGGCGGCCGCACAAAAGGCAGTTGACAAGATTAACCCAAGTGGCACAAATGAGGATGATAGAGTAAGTGGCATCTCATATATGTTCATCTCATACTTGTTTTTCGTGTCCGAAGTGCTAACTTGTTTTGTTTTTCTTGTAGTTCAACATTGCACAAAACTTGTTCAAAGAAGAGACGAGGACAACCAAGAAGGGGGAGATCAAGAAAGGAAGGTGAAATGATCTAGATGACGACTAGAGGGGGGTGAATAGGAGTTTTAAAACTTTTACGGATTTGGCTTTATCCTAATGCGGGATTAAACTAACGGATACTTTTCAAGCACAAATCCCAAAAATGCTAGGATCAACTAAGTGCACCAACAACCTATGCTAAACAAGATAGGCAATTAAGCAAACTAGCAATCACAAACTATATCACAAGATATGGAAATGAAGTAACAACTAAGCAATTCAACTATCACAAGATATATCAACATGGGCAAGTATGAATTGCGGAAAGTAAAGGGTGTGGGTATGAGATAACCACAAGTGAGTCGGGGACGCGGATTTATCCCGAAGTTCACACTCCTGAGAGTGCTTATCTCCGTTGGAGCGGTTCCATAGCCAAAGCTCCGGGGCGTCACCAAGTGACTCACCGTATTCTCCCTTTCGAGTCACCCCCAACGGATGAGCCTCGATTCACTCGGGGTTGGTCTTGAAGGCGACCACCACACCTTTACAAACCTCTCCGGAGCACACCACAACCATGGAAGCTTCCAGAGGAACTTGACCACCTAGGCCACTTGAACACCCTTCCTCGGAGCACACCACAAAAGGAAGCTTCCGGGGGAACCTTGGCCACATAGGCCTCTTCACAATCTTCTCAATATATCACCAAACCGTCTAGGAGGCGAAGCCTCCAAGAGTAATAAACTCACGGGCTCTCACATGAACAAATCGATGCGGGGAGCTCAAACCAATGCAACAAATGCAATGCAAGCTCAAGCAACAAATGCTCAACTCACTCTCTCAATCTCACAAGATGCAACTCAAGAAGGTGGGAGATTGAAGAGAGGGGATGCAAAGGAGGAAATCAACAAATGACTCCAAGATCCATCCACAAATCACCCTTCACTTAGAAGGGAGATAGGGGTTTGGGAGAGGTGGTCAGAGGCTCAAAATGATGTTTAGAATGTGAATGAACAACCCCCAAACCGGTGGGGAGGAAGGGCTCTTTTATAGCCAACTTCCAAAATTAGCCGTTGGGGCTCCAACGGACACTTCCTGGACACCCCGTGCCCACGGGGTCCCGTGCGCACGGTACAGGCCCGTGTGCATGGGGCCCCGTGCCCACGGGGGTCAAAAGCCCCGTGTCCACGGGGTACCCAGAACAGCCTGCAGTAGCCCACTAAAATAGTGATAACTTTGGCATACGGACTCCGAATTCGATGATCTTGGGCTCGTTTTGAAGCTATGGAAAAGCCCAAGGTCCTCACATAGAGAACCACCCAAGATCAACAATAAATAATGATGCAAGTAATGCAAAGGTTTGAGCTCTCTACATGCGACATGATCAAGCTACTTGCCCGAGAGTCCCTCTTGATAGTACGGCTATCAAACCTATAATCCGGTCTCCCTCCAAGCACCATGAGACCGGCAAAACTAGGAAAACCTAGCTAAGGTATACCTTTGCCTTGCATATTCAACTTGAGCTTGGTGATGACTCCAATTCTTGTCTCAAGTTGGAATCCCTTTCTTGTCCACAACCACTTGGTGAAGATGCTTGAATTGATTCCTCATATTGCAATGAGGGAAGCCTTAACTTAAGCCCATCTTCACATGGGCATTATAATGATGTGGACCGCAAGCTTCAAAGCATATAACCTCCGGCTTCTCATCTTGCACTTGGACTCCTTGAACCCGATGACCATCACCACTTGATGTCATCCACACATAGGCTACTTGAGATCTTTCCTTTTGATGCAAGCCCATGAGAAACACCTAACCCACATAGGCATACCAAACACATAACATGGGTTAGGTAACAAAGCACAATTCACAATTACTTACCATACCACTAGATCACTTGATCTCACGTGGTACAATGTTTGTGCTTTGAGAGTTGACCACTTAGATATAATCTTCGAGCTTCATCTTGGTGAACCAATATCTTTACTCGAAGCTCCATCTTGGTTTATTGAAAGCCACAATGAACTCTTCATTTCCCTTCGCTGCTTTAAGACTATATCACCAAAGACTCTTCCATGACCATATCAAGTTCCACTATGAATATCATCTTGGTCACCACTTGCCCTTCTAAAAACTCCATCACAATCTCTTGAGAGGCATAATTAATTCGTCACTCTAGTTGCTTGCTTCAAGACTTGATCAACCGAAACCCAACACATGAGCTCACCATGATCTTATCTTGAGACCATAACTTGAATTCTTCTCTTTGATTATTCTCTCAAGCCCTTGATCCTTAAAAGCCCTCCATCATAATATCTTGAGAGGCACAATGAATTCTTCACTCTAGTTGTTTGCTTCAAGACTTGAGCAACCTAAACCCAACACATGAGCTCACCATGATCTTGTCTTGAAACCATAACTTGAATTCTTATCTTTGATTACTCTCTCAAGCCTTGTGTGACGCCCCCGATTCAATCGTACACTAATCATGCACGCAAATGTGTACGATCAAGATCAGGGACTCACGGGAAGATATCACACCACAACTCTACAAATAAAATAAGTCATACAAGCATCATAATACAAGCCAGGGGCCTCGAGGGCTCGAATACAAGTGCTCGACCATAGACGAGTCAGCGGAAGCAACAATATCTGAGTACAGACATAAGTTAAACAGGGTGCCATAAGATGGCTAGCACAAACTGGGATACAGATCGAAAGAGGAGCAGGACTCCTGCCTGGGATCCTCCTAGGTCACTCCTGGTCGTCGTCAGCGGGCAGCACGTAGTAGTAGGCACCTCCGGTGTAGTAGGGGTCGTCGTCGACGGTGGCGTCTGGCTCCTGGACTCCAGCATCTGGTTGCGACAACCAGGTAGAAGGAAAAGGCGAAAAGAGGGAGAAAAGCAACCGTGAGTACTCATCCAAAGTACTCGCAAGCAAGGAGCTACACTACATATGCATGGGTATATGTGTAAGGAGGCCATATCGGTGGACTGAACTGCAGAATGCCAGAATAAGAGGGGGATAGCTAATCCTGTCGAAGACTACGCTTCTGGTAGCCTCCGTCTTGCAGCATATAGAAGAGAGTAGATTGTAGTCCTCCAAGTAGCATCTCCAAGTAGCATCTCCAAGCAGCATCTCCAGTAGCATCGCATAGCATAATCCTACCCGGCGATCCTCTCCTCGTCGCCCTGCGGAAAAGCGATCACCGGGTTGTCTGTGGAACTTGGAAGGGTGTGTTTTATTAAGTATCCGGTTCTAGTTGTCATAAGGTCAAGGTACAACTCCAAGTCGTCCTGTTACCGAAGATCACGGCTATTCAAATAGATTAAACTTCCCTGCAGGGGTGCACCACATAGCCCAACACGCTCGATCCCATTTGGCCGGACACACTTTCCTGGGTCATGCCCGGCCTCGGAAGATCAACACGTCGCAGCCCCACCTAGGCAAAACAAAGAGGCCAGCACGCCGGTCTAAACCTAAGCGCACAGGGGTCTGGGCCCATCGCCCATAGCACACCTGCACGTTGCGTACGCGGCCGAAAGCAGAACTAGCCCCCTTAATACAAGAGCAGGCTTAGGTTCCAATCCGGCGCGCGCCGCTCCGTCGCTGACGTCTGAAGTGCTTCGGCTGATACCACGACGTCGGGATACCCATAACTACTCCCACGTAGATGGTTAGTGCGTATAGGCTCGTAGCCGACTCAGATCAAATACCAAGATCTCGTTAAGCGTGTTAAGTATCCGCGAACGCCGAACAGGGCCAGGCCCACCTGTCTCCTAGGTGGTCTCAACCTGCCCTGTCGCTCCGCCACAAAGTAACAGTCGAGGGCCGTCGGGAACCCAGGCCCACCTCTACCGGGATGGAGCCACCTGTCCTTTCAGCCCCCTCGTCAGAATCACTTGCGGGTACTCAATGAGCTGACCCGACTTTAGTCACCATCTGTATAGTATGTATGTATGTATAGTATATACCCGTGATCACCTCCCAAGTGATCACGGCCCAGTAGTATAGCATGGCAGACGGACAAGAGTGTAGGGTCACTGATGGAACACTAGCATCCTATACTAAGCATTTAGGATTGCGGGTAAGGTATCAATGACTGTAGCAGCAATGACAGGCTATGCATCAGAATAGGATTAACGGAAAGCAGTAACATGCTACACTACTCTAATGCAAGCAGTATAGAGAAAAGAGTAGGCGATATCTGGTGATCAAAGGGGGGGCTTGCCTGGTTGCTCTGGCAAGAAGGAGGGGTCGTCAACTCCGTAGTCGAACTGGGCAGCAGCAGCGTCGGTCTCGTAGTCTACCGGAGATAAGAGGGGGAAGAAACAATGAATACAATGCAAACATAAACACGACGATGCGTGACGTGACAATGAGCGGTGCTAGGTGTGCCCTAACGTGGTATGAGGTGGTACCGGTTAAGGGGGGAAACATCGGGGAAGTATTCCCGGTGTTTCGCGTTTTCGGGCAGAGGAGCCGGAGGGGGGAAAGTTGCGAGTTCGATAGGTTAGGGGTGTGTGGCGGACGAACGGACTGCGTATCCGGAATCGTCTCGTCGTTCTGAGCAACTTTCGTGTTGAAAATATTTTAATCCGAGTTACGGATTAAAAGATATGATTTTCTAAAGATTTAATCATTTTCTGATTTTAATTATTTATTTAAATTCAACATTATCCAAAACAGTATTTGCTGACGTCAGCAGGATGTCAGCATGACGTCAGCAGTTGACTTGGTCAACCTGACATGTGGGTCCAGTGGGACCCACCTGTCATTCTCTGTCTAGGTTAATTACAGATTAGTTAATTTAATTAGTGATTAGGTTAATTTAATCAGGATTAGTTAACTTAATTAGTTACTTAATTAACTAATTAATATTTTAATTATTTTAATTATTATTTATTTATTTATTTAATATATATATATTTTTTATTCCTCTTTTTTTTTCTAAAACATTCAGGGGTGGGTCCCCACTTGCCATTGGCCCCAGGGGCCTATGCGGGTCGGGCGATGGGGCGCTCGAGGTGCCCGACCCGGGCGAGGGCCAGCGGGAATAGAGGGGCGCCGGGCGCCGGAGATGGCACCGGCGAGGCCACATCGGGGCATCACCGGGGCTAGGCGGCGCGGTGGAGGGTGCACGGGACGCAGGGGGAGGCAGGGCACGAGCGGGTGGAGTTGGCCGCCAGTGGCTAGAGTGGGGCGGCGGAGGATGGGCGGCGGTGAGCGCGGGCGTGCGCGTCGGGCGTGGCCGGCGCGGCGAGGGCAGCCCGGAGCGTGAGCTCCGGTACGCGGGCGCTGCAGGGGGGGAAAGGACGACGCCGGCGACAGAGAAAGAGAAGGAGGGAGCTCACGTCGGGGAGTAGGGCACGGGGCAGCGGGGGGTGAGGAGGGTGACGGGGACGACGGCGGAGAGGAGCAGTCCGGCGAGGGGGTCCCTTGCGGCGGGGCGGCGCCGAGCGGCGACGGCAGTGGTAGCGACGTAGGGCGGCGAGGCACCGGGGCGATGGCGTCGGGGTCGCCGAGTTCGATCCCACCCCTTCCCGATCCAGTTCGGGTCGGGGAAGAGGGGCGAGGGGGAAGGCGAGCCGGAGAGGCGGCGACGAGGAGGACGGCGAGGCGAAGGCGCCGATGCACGCGAGGGGATCGGGCGCGGGGAGATCCTCTCCCCGGCACGATGCGTGCGTGCGTGCTTGTGTGTGTGTGTTGTGTGGTGGCGGCGGGTGAGGGAGACGAGGGGGAGGTGGGGATCGTGAGGGGAAAGTGGGGGAGAGGGGGTCGCTAGGTTTCGGTCGCCCCAGGGGGGTATAGGCACCGGCTGGGCCGGCCTGGTTGGCCCAGAGGCCAGCTGGGCTGTGGCCCAGTGGGGGGGGTTCTTTCCCCTTTTTTTTCTGTTTCCTTTTCTTCTTTTTTTTTATTCTATTTCTTTTCAGTTTTCTTTTATTTTAGTTTTATAAAATTTAAAAGCGACAACTAATTTGGTGTTATTAAATAGGTCACAGCCCCAAATATTCTGGCACCTTAAATAAAGTGTTTTGCATGTGCTTATTATTTTAAAATCATTTTAGATAATTGTTTTATCGTTGTTTTAGTTTATTTAGTGCATCTAATCATATTATAAAAATGTGGTTTCACCACCATAATTACTTAGGATTTATTGGTCAACCTTCGAACATTTTAGTTTTATTATTTGAAAACTTTTATTGTTTGCCTATTTTTGAATTTGAATTTGAATCGGTTTCGAACTAACTCGAGATTAGCAACTATAAACGAGGTGACGTGGCACCATTAGCAGAGGATCACTGTAGCTTAATTACCCGGGCGTCACAATTCTCCTCCACTACAAGAAATCTCGTCCCGAGATTTAAGAGGTAGTGAAAGGGGGGAAGGTTTGGTAACGAATCTAGCTGGTCTTCTCATTCTGGCTTGCTCTTCTCGAAGAGATCGGTCCAATACATTGATGTCTTCATTTCTCCGCTTTAGGTCATCATGATGAAGTCGGCATCCTTTCTTCGGGATCTTCATCGTATTTACGAATAGGTAACGAGGCATATTGGCAACGATAGTATGTTTAAGGGTAATGATCTGGGATTAACCCATGAATGAGCATATGAGTACCTCTCGAGTTGAACAAATAAACACATCGAGAGTAAAGTTGGAAGGTACAATAAGAAGTTTCAGGCAGCCAGGCAATCGTTCAATGCCTAGTCAGAAGGTGAAAGTGGTTTTAAAACCACGGAATAATTATTGTGTCTGATGCCAGAATTGACGATCTCATCGGAAGGTGGCTCATGAATTACATACGAGTCCACGCGGGAGGAATAACTTTGGAAACAGGGGGTGTACAGGAGAGTCAGGTTTCGATCCTGTGGAACTGTGGGTTATGGGCCCACCATGTGGGTTTTTTTTTTGGAGCAGTGACATCTTGCACGGTCATGATAGTAAGGCATGTCAGGGAGTACCATGTTAGTTATGTCGGCAACAACGTTGGTACCAAGGGCGAGGGACGAAGAGAACCATTTTCCTGCTCGTTGAAACGAGGCGGACCAATAGGCAAAGTTCTCGTCCATCGGTGGTTACCGGAATGTCCTCACCAAAATAACAGGGTCTTTCTGACAGAATTGTACACCGAGGAGTTTACATAAGCAGCAGAATATTGCTGCTTAGATCATATAGATCACAAGAAAGGTTCAAACAACCAATGGAAAGTAAAATATGATTATCATATTAAACAGAACAATGGAAAGGAAAACATGTTTAAACACATAATTCAGGGATATATCCTTCCCAAAGACAAGCAGAGCATGATATCCGTGGCAGGATATAATGTAGAAAACTCTTTAGGTACGGGGGAGAATTTTCATGACATTACCCATACAACGGTGTTAGGATAAATGATAAATAAAATTTAGCATCGTGCTTCAAATGTTCCTATTGAAAATCGGAGTACCATTGACATGCTTCGAGATAGCATTGACATGGTCTTCAGGTGAAGATCAGACTTTGGAAACACGAAGGATCCATCAGGAATAACTTGTAGATTAAGTCTTACAATTTCCTCATGGATGAACGGATAACCTTGCTGAAAAGGAATCTATAATCATAGGTCCTCCAGCCGGGGGGGTGCTAGGCATGACATCAGGTTACCGGGTTACCAAAGGATCAACATCATAACTCTCGGAAAGTTGTCCCAACCATCATATCTGACCGAGATTCAGATCCGAATGGTGTCACGATACCTCAGACTTAGGATACCTGAGAAGAAAAGGTGCAACGCAAATAGACGAAATGACATTTCAGGATTCTCAGGAAATGAACTATGGGAGTAGGTTCCTGAAACAATAGTTCATCATTAAACCAAGGAGAGGAGGAGGTGGCTGATGGGCTCAGCGATAATCCATCGAGATTTCCAAAAGATGGATTTCCACCATTAAGTGAACAAGGAGATAACATTTGTCAGATCAACTGATATAAGGAAGTATGCTCGAGGAAAACATACACAATTAAACATTGGTTGAAGGGTGCGCCCGAAGTACGGGTTGGGTTGCACGACCAATGTTAGAATGGTGATTCAATTAGCGAAGGACTTAGAATGAACTATCGTCCATTCACTTCAAAGCAATAGGGTTGCTAGGAGTTTTGAATTCACACGTCATAGCTCCATTGTCGGTATTCCGGTTGAAAACAATACGGGGACCAAGGAATGAACGAAGATGGCAAGAAGTATTATGATATCAAGAATTATTAAGAGGTGGTGAAATTCTCACCACATTCTTGACAAAAAGAGATGGTAATACTTCCGAGGTAAGGAAGATCAATTGCTGGACAGCAAGGAACTCAAGGTATAACACCAAACACGAACAAGCCTGTGTTGGTGGGAAGGCAATAAAGTGGTCAATGATAACACAATCATTAAGGGCAAGGATGGTATTACCCATCATGAATTCAATTGAATTCCTGGAAGAGCTCATAAGGTTGATGATGATCACGACACAATTGTCGAGAGATTTCATGCAGATGTAGTCAATCAGCGACGACATCAAGTCAAAGGAATGATGAAGCAAGAGGTTATTGGAACCACCGTTACGACACAAACTCGAAATCAAGTTTGTTGGTCAAGGAGAATTGGTATGACGAGGAAGATCGACGTAAGCTTAGCTCATCGTCGAAACTGGTGCTCCCGGAATAAGGACCAGGTAGCACAGTTAAAATCTGCACGACAAGGATATAGCCAAACAGGCTAGAAATGGCGTGATCGGTTACAAACTCGTACTTAAAGAAGATTATCAAGTGTCGTTGAACCGTAATGCAGACTCGGTTCGGTTATCGGTGTCTTTGAGTGTTTAATAACTCCGAGCCCTAATCGGTGAGTATGTAGTACTTGATGAAGAACTCATAAGAAGTTATGCAGTTCCATGATAATCTCGAGATACCAGGGGGGGTAATACTCGACACAAGATCAAAGTAAAGGTTGGACTGGTGTATTGATCCATAGAAGACAAGTGCTTACACTTGCATCAAAAATGGTATTTAAAGGAGAACATGGTCGGAACCACGACTGTAAAAGGCCATACCCCAGATATAAGATGAACTTATATCAAGGGAATAATTAATTTTAAAAGAAGCTTCGATGAGAAGATGTACATCGTGTCCATGGGCATGAACGCAAGTTCAAGGTCGACTCCCACTTCTCCAATGCACAACCTTTCATTCACTTCTCGCGCTCAATGAAGTTGTAGTTTTGAAATTTTATCTGGCAAAATACCATAAGAGTACGACTCGTGAAAACTTTCGAGTTCACACATATTAAGGAAGGCATAGGTTCAACCCATCAGGGCGTCTTACGAACATATACCACAAACTTCGGGGTAAATAATACAAGCTCGAAAGTAGAGCATTGTTCGAAAGCAGATGATACAATTTACCAAGGCATTATATACCCATGGAAAGGCTCTCAAGGTTATTCAATATGAAGGACACTGTCGGATAAAATCCAACAAAGGAACCGATGGTCCACAAGGGATCTGAGGTGAGCACCGGTACTCAACCAGAGGAAGAAGAATGCACGGGCATCATATTATAGAACATCGGAATGATTCGATGCTTAGATAATAAAGGAATTTCGATTTCCAAAACAAAGGATCAGAAGCAGTCGCTCTGATCAAGGATGGATAAGTTGGATATACCAGAGGCACAATTGACGACAAATAGTTTGGTCGAGAACCAGCTCATGTTCAAAAATGATGTCTGAGCCGGAAGGATAATTTAGAAGGGTTGATAGATGATTGTGTGCATTCGCACACATGCTGAATCAATAGGATCAAAATGACGATGCCTAAGGATACTAACGAATATTGCCAGACATATGGAAAGCATCCATAATGCAAGCAGACAAGTATTGCAGAGCAATAAGCTATTAAGGATTTTTGGAGGATCAAATAGTATTTCGAAGACCATTGTGAAACTCATGAACAACTGGGGGATGAGCGGATACTCGATAAGTGCGAGAATTATCCATAGGGGTATTCAGGTGACAAGGAACAGCAAGGCGATAATCTCAAAGGATTATCGAGACAACGACGAGTGTTTCGAGGTATCTGGTAATAACAAGACCAACTGGGGATGAATGTAAGAATAACAACTGCAAGTAGTTATCCATAAGGGTTGACGGTTGAAGGGGAATTGCAAATGCGATGAACATAAGTTCTCGGGTTAACAGCGAAGAGTATCTTCAGGGTCTTCACGTGCCGCAGTCGATCATCATTAATAAGGGGCTCTCCGGGTGAAAGTGATAACGAGATCCTGATGTTAGATTTAGCAAAATTCATTTAACCCGAATAGAAGAGAGATCAGAGTCCCAGAGTATAGGTCGAGGAATAAAAGATCCTACTACCACCCAATGGCGACGTGGGCCCGTAAGGCTCACAGCCATGTTAGTAAAAGTTTTGTAGTGACTAGACTCGACTTCGGCCAAGGAGTGTGGAAGGGGGATTCCTACAGGCAGTCGGCTCTGATACCAACTTGTGACGCCCCCGATTCAATCGTACACTAATCATGCACGCAAGTGTGTACGATCAAGATCAGGGACTCACGGGAAGATATCACAACACAACTCTACAAATAAAATAAGTCATACAAGCATCATAATACAAGCCAGGGGCCTCGAGGGCTCGAATACAAGTGCTCGATCATAGACGAGTCAGCGGAAGCAACAATATCTGAGTACAGACATAAGTTAAACAGGGTGCCATAAGATGGCTAGCACAAACTGGGATACAGATCGAAAGAGGAGCAGGCCTCCTGCCTGGGATCCTCCTAGGTCACTCCTGGTCGTCGTCAGCGAGCAGCACGTAGTAGTAGGCACCTCCGGTGTAGTAGGGGTCGTCATCGACGGTGGCGTCTGGCTCCTGGACTCCAGCATCTGGTTGCGACAACCAGGTAGAAGGGAAAGGGGAAAAGAGGGAGAAAAGCAACCGTGAGTACTCATCCAAAGTACTCGCAAGCAAGGAGCTACACTACATATGCATGGGTATATGTGTAAGGAGGCCATATCGGTGGACTAAACTGCAGAATGCCAGAATAAGAGGGGGATAGCTAATCCTGTCGAAGACTACGCTTCTGGTAGCCTCCGTCTTGCAGCATATAGAAGAGAGTAGATTGTAGTCCTCCAAGTAGCATCTCCAAGTAGCATCTCCAAGCAGCATCTCCAGTAGCATCGCATAGCATAATCCTACCCGGCGATCCTCTCCTCATCGCCCTGCGGAAAAGCAATCACCGGGTTGTCTGTGGAACTTGGAAGGGTGTGTTTTATTAAGTATCCGGTTCTAGTTGTCATAAGGTCAAGGTACAACTCCAAGTCGTCCTGTTACCGAAGATCACGGCTATTCGAATAGATTAAACTTCCCTGCAGGGGTGCACCACATAGCCCAACACGCTCGATCCCATTTGGCCGGACACACTTTCCTGGGTCATGCCCGGCCTCGGAAGATCAACACGTCGCAGCCCCACCTAGGCAAAACAGAGAGGCCAGCACGCCGGTCTAAACCTAAGCGCACAGGGGTCTGGGCCCATCGCCCATAGCACACCTGCACGTTGCGTACGCGGCCGAAAGCAGAACTAGCCCCCTTAATACAAGAGCAGGCTTAGGTTCCAATCCGGCGCGCGCCGCTCCGTCGCTGACGTCTGAAGTGCTTCGGCTGATACCACGACGTCGGGATACCCATAACTACTCCCACGTAGATGGTTAGTGCGTATAGGCTCGTAGCCGACTCAGATCAAATACCAAGATCTCGTTAAGCGTGTTAAGTATCCGCGAACGCCGAACAGGGCCAGGCCCACCTGTCTCCTAGGTGGTCTCAACCTGCCCTGTCGCTCCGCCACAAAGTAACAGTCGAGGGCCGTCGGGAACCCAGGCCCACCTCTACCGGGATGGAGCCACCTGTCCTTTCAGCCCCCTCGTCAGAATCACTTGCGGGTACTCAATGAGCTGACCCGACTTTAGTCACCATCTGTATAGTATGTATGTATGTATAGTATATACCCGTGATCACCTCCCAAGTGATCACGGCCCGATAGTATAGCAAGGCAGACTGACAAGGATGTAGGGCCAATGATGATAAACTAGCATCCTATACTAAGCATTTAGGATTGCAGGTAAGGTATCAACAGATGTAGCGACAATGTCAGGCTATGCATCAGAATAGGATTAACGAAAGCAGTAACATGCTACACTACTCTAATGCAAGCAGTATAGAGGAGAATAGGCGATATCTGGTGATCAAGGGGGGGCTTGCCTGGTTGCTCTGGCAAGAGAGAGGGGTCGTCAACTCCGTAGTCGAACTGGTCAGCAGCAGCGTCGGTCTCGTAGTCTACCGGAGATAAGAGGGGGAAGAAACAATGAATACAATGCAAACATAAACACGACGATGCGTGACGTGACAATGAGCGGTGCTAGGTGTGCCCTAACGTGGTATGAGGTGGTACCGGTTAAGGGGGGAAACATCCGGGAAGTATTCCCGGTGTTTCGCGTTTTCGGGCAGAGGAGCCGGAGGGGGAAAGTTGCGAGTTCGATAGGTTAGGGGTGTGTGGCGGACGAACGGACTGCGTATCCGGAATCGTCTCGTCGTTCTGAGCAACTTTCATGTTGAAAATATTTTAATCCGAGTTACGGATTAAAAGATATGATTTTCTAAAGATTTTATTAATTTCTGAGATTTAATTAATTATTTTATTTAATTCGAAAATGGATTTATGACATCAGCATGAGGTCATGCTGACGTCAGCAGTCAACAGGGTTGACTGGTCAACCTGACCAGTGGGTCCCACTGGTCAGTGACACATTTTTTAATTAAACATTTTAATTAACCTAATTAGTGTTAATAGGGGGTGGGCCCCACTGTCATACTCTGTTAGCTAATTAACAGTAGTTAATTAGGTTAACTAGTCATTAGATTAATTAATCTTAATTAGCTAAGTTAATCAGAATTAATTAAGTTAATTAATTAGTTAATTAATTAATTATTTTTATTATTTATTATTGATTTATTTTTTTATATTTTTTTAACTCCTTTTTTTTAACAGACACGTTCTCTGGGGGCGTGGGGCCCCATCTGTCATAGGCCCAGGGCCTAACGGGCTAACGGGTGCGGGCATGGGCACCGGGGCAAACGCCGGGCGTCGGACCCAGGCGCGGCTAGCCGGGGCCGCGGCCACGGGCATCGACGGGACAAGGGCGGGTGCACGCGAGGTCGAGCGTGCGAACGCAAGCGCAGGGGCGCGGCCGGCGAGCGGGAAGGCGCTGGCACGGCAGCGGCAGTAGAAGCATCAGCGGGGCGAGGCCACGACGGACGGGGTCGCGTGTGAGCGCGTGTGGCATCACGGGCACGCACGGGAGGGCGCCAGGGCGAGGCGAGGGTGGCCGGGCGCAGCTGTGGGGCGCGGTGGTCGGTTACAGCGATAGAGGAAAGGAGAGGGAGGCAGAGGCTGGGGCCTCACTTGCGTTGAAGGGAAGCGGCGGCGGCGAGGCTCGGGGTCGGCCGTTGAGGAGGAGGATGGGGACGGTCCGGTGGTGGCAACGCGGACGAGGGCGAGGCGGCCGAGGCGGAGGCAGACGGGGGCGATGAGGCGTGTATCGACGTGGTGGCCCCCCGGCCTCGATCCAGCGGCGTAGACGAAGCAGGGGTCGACGACGGTCCTCCCAGCGAGATCCCAGGCGGCAGGGTGAGCGCGCGGGCGGGCGAGGTCGACGGCGGCCATGGCGAGGCGGCGCCGGGAGGAAGCAGA
>NC_041389.1:436792885-436793770 GCF_002162155.2 Triticum dicoccoides | reverse complement strand
TTTTTAACTCCTTTTTTTTAACAGACACGTTCTCTGGGGGCGTGGGGCCCCATCTGTCATAGGCCCAGGGCCTAACGGGCTAACGGGTGCGGGCATGGGCACCGGGGCAAACGCCGGGCGTCGGACCCAGGCGCGGCTAGCCGGGGCCGCGGCCACGGGCATCGACGGGACAAGGGCGGGTGCACGCGAGGTCGAGCGTGCGAACGCAAGCGCAGGGGCGCGGCCGGCGAGCGGGAAGGCGCTGGCACGGCAGCGGCAGTAGAAGCATCAGCGGGGCGAGGCCACGACGGACGGGGTCGCGTGTGAGCGCGTGTGGCATCACGGGCACGCACGGGAGGGCGCCAGGGCGAGGCGAGGGTGGCCGGGCGCAGCTGTGGGGCGCGGTGGTCGGTTACGGCGATAGAGGAAAGGAGAGGGAGGCAGAGGCTGGGGCCTCACTTGCGTTGAAGGGAAGCGGCGGCGGCGAGGCTCGGGGTCGGCCGTTGAGGAGGAGGATGGGGACGGTCCGGTGGTGGCAACGCGGACGAGGGCGAGGCGGCCGAGGCGGAGGCAGACGGGGGCGATGAGGCGTGCATCGACGTGGTGGCCCCCCGGCCTCGATCCAGCGGCGTAGACGAAACAGGGGTCGACGACGGTCCTCCCAGCGAGATCCCAGGCGGCAGGGTGAGCGCGCGGGCGGGCGAGGTCGACGGCGGCCATGGCGAGGCGGCGCCGGGAGGAAGCAGAGGCGCCAGGAGGCCGGTCGGGGGGGAGGGTTGAGGAGGCGGTGTGGGGAGGCGATGAGGAGGCGCCGGCGGAGACGGGCGGCACCGGCCGGGGACGGGGCGCAGGGATGAGGCGGCGGGGTCGAGGCGCCGTCTCCCCCGATCCAGATCGGGGAGGGGC
>NC_041389.1:436744038-436792548 GCF_002162155.2 Triticum dicoccoides | reverse complement strand
TTTTTTGTTAGTTTAGTTTTTCTCTTTTGTATTTTCTTTTCCTTTTATTTATTCTTTCCTGCTTTTATTTTACTTTCTTTTAAGTTTACTTTTTACTTAATATTAAAATGATCCCTACATTAGTAATACCATGAAACCACTGCCACAAAAGGTTTTATCCCAAAACAATTTAGTTTAGTATTTTATTTATTTATAAAAGCATTTAAATATCGGTTTTGCTACTGTTTTATTCATCTTAGAATAATTACACATTTTATAAGAGTGTGGTTCCTCCACCATAATTACCTATGCATTATTTGGCTCACTCCGAACATTTTAGTTTCAATATTTGAAATCTTTTAGTGTTTGCTTGATTTTGAATTTGAACGCGAATCGGTTTCGAACTAACGCGAGATTAGCAACTATAAACGAGGTGACGTGGCACCATTAGCAGAGGATCACTGTAGCTTAATTACCCGGGCGTCACACCTTGATCCTCAGGATCCCAAATATATCAATCTTTGAGATCCTCCAATGCACTCCATCATGAACATAATTAGATTAGGCATTGAAACCAATCTTGATGGCTTCAATAGAAGTGCCCGAAGACCAACTTGAAACCTCACTGGATATGGGATCTCGAGAGCCAACACCTAGGCCAAGTAAGCATGGGGTATCCAGAGAGTTGACACTTGACCCCGTGCGCACGGTACAAGCCCGTGTGCACGGGGTATCCAGAGAAGGATACCATGAGGACTTCTTCGGATGCTTTGATGGCAGACTTCACAAAACATCCCAATGCACTTCAAACATCACTATGGAACATATCTTCATATAAGATTCAATGCACTTGATGCTCCATAGGAATTGTCATTTAGTACCAAAGCATAGGGCAAATATATCTTCATATATATGGACTTCATCCTTGATTCTGTCCAATATCCTTGAGGCACTATCTTCATATATATGGACTTCATCCTTGATTCCGTCCAATATCCTTGAGGCACTATCTATGGACAAAACCTTCAAATATATCTCACTGAAAACATTAGTCCATAGAGATTGTCATTTAATTACCAAAACCACACTTAGGGGTTACATGCCCTTTCAATCTCCCCCATTTTGGTAATTGATGACAATCTCAACAAGAGGGTTTATATAATGAATTTAAAACAAGTATGCAATCTATCCAAGAATAAATTGTATACTTGAGGTGGTTTTGATAGCTTCAAACATCACAAAGATAGTTGATGTTATCAAAACCAGTTGTACTAGCATCGAAATACTACACAAGAATTTGATGCTAGTAGAACCACAATATATAGAGCAAACTCCCCCACAATATATGCACAGGAAATAACTTGGTGGAGTTTCCTCTATATACACATCCATGCAATGAGCAAGCACAACAAAAGTAGATAATCATGAATGACAGGAACCAACCCACTTCACCTAAACCCTCTAAACTTCTCCCCCATTGGCAACAAGTGCCAAAATGGAAGAAAAATCTAGATGGCCAATATAGTATGAGTTCCTCCTTAATTTGTGCATTTCTCATATTATGAGAGGAATCAAATGCACATATCCAGTTATGAACAAACGAAGAAATTCACACTATATTGAGCATCCATAGAATGCACCAAAATGATATGACAAAAGAATCAAACATACAAAGGATCCAAAGAACATATTTTGGACAAGGGATAATGGAGATATCCAATATGATAATCATGCTAAGCATGGGTCCAAAATATATCCACCAACTCATGAGTGCAAACATATGTGCAAAACATACAAGCACTCACTCAACAAGTACTAATCATGTCATGATGTAGCACACACAATGTTGACTCTAACTTGAATAAATGCATGAAGTAAGTACTTGTTACCAAGAGAGAAAGCATTGGTTCAAGAGGCCCTTGATCTAGTACAAGAACATGAGGGACTTGATCTTGTTCTTGGATAGTTATATGATCTCCCATAACATCTTGCTCTTGTGTTGGGGGTGATGACTTCCCTTATGGTCGATCCACAAGAGGGGCTCTTACTCCTTCTTCTTCTACATGGACAAGGGGTGTTTCTTATGGAAGAATATGACCTATCCCCATTGTACTTGTAGCTTGGGAAGGAGCCTCATCACCTACAACACTTGAAACAAATTGCTCCACATGGAAGGACCGAACCGGGTTTTCATTTATCTTCTCCCCCAAATCAAAGAATCAATCAAGCTTGGCCCTAATAATTTCCCACGGTGTCTCCACCTCCTCATGAATAAGCCAAGCATCCAATGCTTCTCCAAGGTACCTAAAACACATTAGGGTACAAAATGATCCCCAAACATATTGGGTCTAAAGTAGTAAGCACAACCACAATACATAGGGCAAACTCCACAATAAGTATGTGCAAAAGGATATGAAAATGAATTTCATTCACACCTTTAACCATTAATTATATTATGGAGTTTACCCTATATAGAGGATCAAGAGAGCAAGCAAGGCATGAAGAAGTATATAAATAAATATGCATGCACATGCCTACCAAGATCCAAAGAGATACAATTTGGACAAGAGAACACTTAAACAAAGAATACTCCAAAAATAACATAAAGCATTCAAGTTGTCCAAATTATATCAAAGAGATGAATCCACACATGACCGCAAGAAAAGTACAACATATGAACTAAGCAAAAACCAAAGAGCATATAGGATATACATTACACACATGCTCAAAGGCTTATCTCACTCAAGTAGATAATAGATAGCACAAGGAGTGAGATAAGGCAAGTTGAAGCACAAGCCGAGAAGAAGATGATCATAAAATTCTACCACAAGAAGAAATACCAATTGGTATTTGGAATTAACACTCGGTGGTAGAATCCGAAGAAACACAAGATCATAATCAACAAACACCCCGTGCGCACGGGGGTCAAAAGACCCCGTGCACACGGGGTATCTAGGGAGTTACGCAGTACCCCGTGCGCACGGGGGTCAAAAGACCCCGTGCGCACGGGGTACCCACAGAGTTACGCAACACCCCATGCGCACGGGGGTCAAAAGACCCCGTGCGCACAGGGTATCCAGAACTTTTCAGGTGCAACTTTCTGGATACCACGGCAGGCATACAACAGAGGCAAATAACCACCTAAAAGAGATAACTAGTGGATACTCTGAGAAACTAAATTTCAAATGAGCTTGACATACCACATAGTGACTAGATAATATTGAGTATCAATACTATGTGGTATTTCTCATATTCACATTTTGGGTTTGTGATGTGCACAAAACATAACACTCCCCCATAATGTGATGATCCACTAATATCTCGCAAGAGCCAAACAACATACAAATAAGGCTCAAGACAACAAGCATCACTATTTGATGTGCAATGCAACCTACACATGCTAGAAAACACAAATCAAGCATACTAGGAAGCACAACATATAAATGCACATGCTAGATACAAAACCTAAGCAAGCAAGGGGCGAGTAACTTTCAATGTAAGCAATACAAATACAAGTTACCACAAGGAGGAACACTGGATAGATAATATGAAGATAATCCACATGACTTGGCTCTAACAAATAAATGGTGAATATTCTTTTCTTCATGAACTAGCCAAATCTCCAATGTCCTCCACACACCTATTGATCAAGGTTGAGCTTGATGGTCCCCAACCAAGACGGGTCCTAAGAAGTTAGACACAATAGGCTTGGCAACCCAAATGGCCTCTTCCATTTCCAAACCACTTTGGGCGCCAACAAACTTGGCAAACAAATTGCCAACAACATCCTTCCTAAGCAAATAATGATCATTGACTAGAGGAGGCTTAGGGATGTTACCATTGGGACAAGATGAAGATATGTGTCCCTTCTCACGACAAATATAGCAACATCTGCTCCCCCTTCTCTTCTTCTTTACTTTCTCAATTTGGGGAGCATTTCCTTGGTTCATTATTGGTAGTGGCCTTTCCTCAGCTTGAGGTTGACCTTGAGATTGAACTTGAGGTTGACCTTGAGATTGGACTAGAGGCCGCTTCCCTTGTTGCTTCACATTTGAAGCCTTCTTCTTCAATGGACAAGATCTCACATGGTGTCCAACATTCTTGCACTTGAAGCATGTGATGTTGCCCGGATTCTTGACTTGGCCTTGTTCCTTATTCCTTTTCTCGGACTTCTTGTTGTTGGAGATGAAACCAAGTCCACCCTTGTCATGAGGGGATTTTTGACCACTCAAAATATTGTTGAGAGTGGAATTTCCTTCATGACACATTTCCAAGTCTTTCTTCAAAATAGTGACTTGAGCCTTGAGCTCTTTGTTTTCCTCTACAAGGTTAGTATCAACAAAAGTACTAGAGGAAGTAGAAACTTCGTTATTAGAGCAACAAGGCAATGAGAGCAATTCATCACAAGAATCAGCTATAATATGTCTAGATGAATTACTAGGACTAGCACATGTCAATAAATCATTTTGAGTAAATATAGTGCTAATGTCCACATGAGGCTCACGAGATGTTACCTTAGTCACAATAGCCTCATGAGCTAACTTTAGCCTTTCATGGGAGATTAGAAGGTGATCATGAGAGCCCGAGAGCTTTTCATGACTTTCTTCTAATTTGCCATAATTGCTAGTTAGCAAAACAAGTTGAGCCCTTAGCTCAACATTCTCCTTCAAGATAGATGCTTCACAAGAAGTAGAGTTAGTAGCACAAGCATCATTGACAATATGAGAGGAGCTAGAAGAAACTAGAGACTTCACATGAGTAGCTTGAAGTTCCTCATAAGACTTAGAGAGTTTGGTGAGCTCTCCTTTGACATTCTTGTAGACAAGGTCAAGGTGCTCAAAATCCTCTTTAAGTTGATCATGAGCAACTTCAATATCTTCTTTAGAAGACTCTAAGTCTCTAAGAGTTTCTAGAGCATCAAGAAGGTTACAATCAAGTTTTTCATTTTGTTCTTGCTCTTCGTGAAGTAAATCATTACACTTTCCAAAATGAGTGATAAGATCTTTAAACATCTCATAAGTGTTCTTATTTACCCCACGAAGAGAATTACCAATTTCATATATTTCTTGACTCATATCCCTATCACATTCATCATTACTCTCATCAATATCATTACAAAGAGTAGATGATACCTCAGTATTACCTCTTGCCATGAGGCACATGTGAACATCAGAGGTTGATGATGATTCTTTTGGAGAGGGAGTTTCTTTATCATCAAGAGTAGGATATCCATGTCCATGCTCTTGACACTCATAGCATTTCCTCTCCAACAAGGTGATGTCCTTCTTTGCTCTTCAAGCAATTTCCTCATTAATGATGTGTGCACTATTTTATCTTGTTTCCTCTACATGGTTAGTCAAACAACAACTAGAGGAAATAGAAGCACACAGATCATGGAAACAAGGAGTATCAAGCATATCATCACAAAAGGTATTCAAGGAATCTCCAAATGATATGCATGGACTATCAGCACAAGAATGTAAGTCATTTTTGCTAGATATGCTCAAGTCCATAGAATCTACAACACTACCATGTATACATGTAAGATCATCAATGTTGAGCACATCATCACAATCATCACAAATGATATTTTCACTCACCATGTCATTACCTTGGGACATGCCACATGATGGTGAGGCGGAAGAAGTTGAAATGTCCAAGTACACGGAGGAAGAGGCAATATGGAGATCTTCATGATTTGAAGATGTGGAGACCTCCTCGATTAGCTCCTCTGGAAGATGATGAACATCAACAAGATTGGACCCACCATATATTTCTTCAAGTTTGGTCCACATATCATGAGCCGTCACACAAGTCATGATAGACTCAAATACTTCGAGGGATATAAACCGGATTATGGCATTCTTAGCACTATATCCACAAAGCATATCATCATTTTCCTCACTAGTTGGAAAAAGGTCGTCCTTCCACGGAGAAGCCCCTACAAGAACAATTCACACAAAACATGGACCCATGGTCCAAAAATGACAAAGCATGCGAATTTTCCACAAGTGATAGTTTGTGCCACTAAAACAAAAGGTGTCATCGTGCACTATACCACTAGTCGACATCTTTGCTCTCTAGGCGGTGAAACCTACCAAGGAGAGACCAAAGCTCTGATACCAATTGAAATGATATATATGACGACTAGAGGGGGGGTGAATAGAGTTTTAAAACTTTTACGGATTTGGCTTTATCCTAATGCGGAATTAAACTAACGGATACTTTTCAAGCACAAATCCCAAAATGCTAGGCTCAACTAAGTGCACCAACAACCTATGCTAAACAAGATAGGCAATTAAGCAAACTAGCAAGAACAAACTATATCACAAGATATGGAAATGAAGGAACAACTAAGCAATTCAACTATCACAAGATATATCAATATGGGCAAGTATGAATTGTGGAAAGTAAAGGGTGTCGGTATGAGATAACCACAAGTGAGTCGGGGACGCGGATTTATCCCGAAGTTCACACTCATGAGAGTGCTAATCTCCGTTCAAGCGGTGTCGTAGCCAAAGCTCCGGGGCGTCACCAAGTGACTCACCGTATTCTCCCTTTCGAGTCACCCCCAACGGATGAGCCTCGATTCACTCGGGGTTGGTCTTGAAGGTGACCACCACACCTTTACAAACCTCTCCGGATCACACCACAACCACGGAAGCTTCCGGAGGAACTTGACCACCTAGGCCACTTGAACACCCTTCCTCGGAGCACACCACAAAAGGAAGCTTCCGAGGGAACCTTGGCCACATAGGCCTCTTCACAATCTTCTCAATATATCACCAAACCGTCTAGGAGGCGAAGCCTCCAAGAGTAATAAACTCACGGTCTCTCACATGAACAAATCGATGCGGGGAGCTCAAACCAATGCAACAAATGCAATGCAAGGTCAAGCAACAAATGCTCAACTCACTCTCTCAATCTCACAAGATGCAACTCAAGAAGGTGGGAGATTGAAGAGAGGTGATGCAAAGGAGGATATCAACAAATGACTCCAAGATCCATCCACAAATCACCCTTCACTTAGAAGGGAGATAGGGGTTTGGGAGAGGTGGTAAGAGGCTCAAAATGATGTTTAGAATGTGAATGAACAACCCCCAAACCGGTGGGGAGGAAGGGCTCTTTTATAGCCAACTTCCAAAACTAGCCGTTGGGGCTCCAACGGACACTTCCTGGACACCCCGTGCCCACGGGGGTTTACACCCCGTGCCCACGGGGTCCCGTGCGCACGGTACAGGCCTGTGTGCACGGGGCCCCGTGCCCACGGGGGTCAAAAGCCCCGTGTCCACGGGGTACCCAGAACAGCGTGCAGCAGCCCACTAAAACAGTGATAACTTTGGCATACGGACTCCGAATTCGATGATCTTGGGCTCGTTTTGAAGCTATGGAAAAGCCCAAGGTCCTCACATAGAGAACCACCCAAGATCAACAATAAATAATGATGCAAGTAATGCAAAGGTTTGAGCTCTCTACATGCGACATGATCAAGCTACTTGCCCGAGAGTCCCTCTTGATAGTACGGCTATCAAACCTATAATCCGGTCTCCCTCCAAGCACCATGAGACCGGCAAAACTAGGAAAACCTATCTAAGGTATACCTTTGCCTTGCATATTCAACTTGAGCTTGGTGATGACTCCAATTCTTGTCTCAAGTTGGAATCCCTTTCTTGTCCACAACCACTTGGTGAAGATGCTTGAACTGATTCCTCATATTGCAATGAGGGAAGCCTTAACTTAAGCCCATCTTCACATGGGCATTATCATGATGTGGACCACAAGCTTCAAAGCATATAACCTCCGGCTTCTCATCTTGCACTTGGACTCCTTGAACCCGATGACCATCACCACTTGATGTCATCCACACATAGGCTACTTGAGATCTTTCCTTTTGATGCAAGCCCATGAGAAACACCTAACCCACATAGACATACCAAACACATAGCATGGGTTAGGTAACAAAGCACAATTCACAATTACTTACCATACCACTAGATCACTTGATCTCACGTGGTACAATGTTTGTGCTTTGAGAGTTGACCACTTAGATATAATCTTCGAGCTTCTTCTTGGTCAACCAACATCTTTACTCGAAGCTCCATCTTGGTTTATTGAAAGCCACAATGAACTCTTCATTTCCCTTCATTGCTTTAAGACTATATCACCAAAGACTCTTCCATGACCATATCAAGTTCCACTATGAATATCATCTTGGTCACCACTTGCCCTTCTAAAAACTCCATCACAATCTCTTGAGAGGCATAATGAATTCGTCACTCTAGTTGCTTGCTTCAAGACTTGATCAACCGAACCCAACACATGAGCTCACCATGATCTTGTCTTGAGACCATAACTTGAATTCTTCTCTTTGATTATTCTCTCAAGCCCTTGATCCTTAAAAGCCATCCATCATAATATCTTGAGAGGCACAATGAATTCTTCACTCTAGTTGTTTGCTTCAAGACTTGATCAACCTAAACCCAACACATGAGCTCACCATGACCTTGTCTTGAAACCATAACTTGAATTCTTATCTTTGATTACTCTCTCAAGCCTTGATCCTCAGGATCCCAAATATATCAATCTATGAGATCCTCCAATGCACTCCATCATGAACATAATTAGATTAGGCATTGAAACCAATCTTGATGGCTTCAATAGAAGTACCCGAAGACAAACTTGAAACCTCACTAGATATGGGATCTCGAGAGCCAACACCTAGGCCAAGTAAGCATGGGGTATCTAGAGAGTTGACACTCGACCCCGTGCGCACGGTACAAGCCCGTGGGCACGGGGTATCCAGAGAAGGATACCATGAGGACTTCTTCGGATGCTTTGATGGCAGATGAGGGAGTCCGGACTAGGGGGTGTCCGGATAGCCTAACTATCATCATCGGCCGGACTCCAAGACTATGAAGATAGAAGATTGAAGACTTCGTCCCGTGTCCGGATGGGACTTTCCTTGGCATGGAAGGCAAGCTTGGCGATACGGATATGTAGATCTCCTACCATTGTAACCGAATATGTGTAACCCGAGCCCTCTCTGGTGTCTATATAAACCGGATGGCTTTAGTCCATAGGACGAACAAGAATCATACCATAGGCTAGCTTCTAGGGTTTAGCCTCCTTGATCTCGTGGTAGATCCACTCTTGTAACACACATCCTCAATATTAATCAAGCAGGACGTAGGGTTTTACCTCCATCAAGAGGGCCCGAACCTGGGTAAAACATAATGTCCCTTGTCTCCTGTTACCATCCGCCTAGACGCACAGTTCGGGACCCCCTACCCGAGATCCGCCGGTTTTGACACCGACATTGGTGCTTTCATTGAGAGTTCCTCTGTGTCGTCACCGATAGGCTCGATGGCTTCTTCGATCATCATCAACGATGCAATCCAGGGTGAGACCTTCCTCCCCGGATAGATCTTCGTATTTGGCGGCTTCGCACTGCGGGCCAATTCGCTTGGCCAACTGGAGCAGATCGAAAGCTATGCCCCTAGCCGTCAGGTCAGGTTTGGAAGTTTGAACTTCACGGCTGACATCCGCGGGGACTTGATCTTCGATGGATTCGAGCCACAGCCGAGCGCGCCGCACTGTCACGACGGGCATGATTTAGCTCTGCAGCCGGACAGTACCCTGGAGGCCGCACTCGGGTCCGCTCCAATCTTCAATTCGGAGCCGGCTGCGCAGATCGAGGATGGATGGCTAGACACCGCCTCGGGGGCTACAACCTCTACAGTGATAGAGCCGAACACTGACCTTGTCCGTCACAAAGCTCGTGACTCCAAGGTGCCGGACTCCTTGCCGGACTCCGAACCTCTCGCGCCCCCTCCGATCGGATCTGATTGGGCGCCGATCATGGAGTTCACCGCAGCGGACATCTTTCAACACTCACCTTTCAGCGACATCTTGAGTTCTCTAAAGTATCTCTCGTTATCAGGAGAGTCCTGGCCGGACTGCGGTCAGGACGGTTGGGATGCGGATGACGAAGAAATTCAAAGCCCACCCACCACCCACTTGGTAGCCACTGTCGACGATCTAACCGACATGCTAGACTACGACTCCGAAGACATCGACGGTATGGACGACGATCCCGGAGACGACCAAGAACCAGCGCCCACTGGGCACTGGAAAGCCACCTCATCATATGACATATACATGGTGGATATCCCAAAGGATGGGAATGGCGAAGGAACAGCGGAGGATGACCCCTCCAAGAAACAGCCTAAGCGTCGGCGTCAGCGGCGCCGCTCTAAATCCCGCCACAGCAAGAATGAAGATTCCGGCACCGAAGATAATAATACACCGGACAGTGCCGAAGACAACCCACTCCAGCAAGATCCAGCGCAGGAGGACGGAGACGCCAGCCCTCATGAGAGAGCGGCAGAAGAAGAGGTAGAGGATTATATGCCTCCCTCCGGAGACGAGGCAAGCCTCGACGACGATGAATTCGTCGTGCCTGAGGATCCCGCCGAACAAGAGCATTTTAAACGCAGGCTTATGGCCACGGCGAACAGCCTCAAGAAAAAGCAGCAACAGCTTAGAGCTGATCAAGATCTGCTAGCCGACAGATGGACTGAAGTCCTCGCGGCTGAAGAGCATGAGCTCGAACGCCCCTCCAAAAGCTACCCTAAACGCAAGCTGCTCCCCCGATTAGAGGAGGAGGCGTATGAACCCGCATCACCAGGAGACAATACGGCTGACCGACCACCCCGTGATCGCGACAGAGAGGCCTCTAGGCCCTTCACTAGACCCGTACCCCGGCATCGCTCGAAAAGCACAAGGCCACAGGGGAACACTCCGGACTTGCGAGATATATTGGAGGATAGGGCAAGACAATCAAGATCGATCTATGGATCACGTGGGCGCCCCATGATACGTGACGACAACCGTCGCGCTGGACACAGTAAGTCCGGCCGGGCCGAACAAAAGAGACAAAGCTCCTTCGAGCTCCGTCGTGATATCGCCCAGTACAGAGGCGCCGCACACCCACTATGCTTCACAGACGAAGTAATGGATCATCAAATCCGCGAAGGGTTTAAACCCGTGAATATTGAATCTTACGATGGCACAACAGACCCCGCGGTTTGGATCGAAGACTATCTCCTTCACATCCACATGGCCCGCGGTGACGATCTTCATGCCATCAAATATCTCCCCCTCAAGCTTAAAGGACCAGCCCGGCATTGGCTTAACAGCTTGCCAGCAGAGTCAATTGGGAGTTGGGAAGACCTAGAAGCCGCATTCCTCGATAACTTCCAAGGCACGTATGTGCGGCCACCAGACGCTGATGACCTAAGCCACATAATTCAGCAGCCAGACGAATCGGCCAGACAATTCTGGACACGGTTCTTAACCAATAAAAACCAAATCGTCGACTGTCCGGATGCGGAGGCCCTTGCATCCTTCAAGCACAGTATCCATGATGAGTGACTTGCCCGGCACCTGGGACAGGAAAAGCCGAAATCCATGGCAGCCCTCACATCACTCATGACCCGCTTCTGCGCGGGTGAGAACAGCTGGCTAGCACGCAGCAACAACCTCAGCAAAAATTCTGGCAGTCCGGATATCAAGGACCGTAATGGCAGGTCGCGTCATAACAAAAACAAACGCCGCATTAACGGCGACAATAGTGAGGATACGGCAGTCAATGCCGGATTCAGAGGCTTTAAACCCGGTCAGCGGAAAAAGCCATTCAAAAGAACTAGTCCGGGTCCGTCCAATTTGGACCGAATACTCGACCGCTTGTGCCAGATACACGACACCCCCGAAAAGCCAGCTAGCCACACCAACAGGGACTGTTGGGTATTCAAGCAGGCAGGCAAGTTAATTGCTGAAAACAATGACAAGGGGCTGCATAGCGATGACGAGGAAGAGACCCGACCGCCGAACAATAGAGGACAGAAGGGTTTCCCCCACAGGTGCGGACGGTGAACATGATATACGCAACGCACATACCCAAAAGGGAGCAGAAGCGTGCACTCAGGGATGTATACGCGATGGAGCCAGTTGCCCCGAAGTTCAATCCATGGTCCTCCTGCCCAATCACTTTTGACCGAAGGGACCACCCCACCAGCATCCGCCATGGCGGATTCGCCGCATTGGTCTTAGACCCAATCGTCGATGGATTTCACCTCACCAGAGTCCTGATGGACGGCGGCAGCAGCCTGAACCTGCTTTATCAGGATACAGTGCACAAAATGGGCATAGACCCCTCAAGGATTAAACCTACCAAGACGACCTTTAAAGGCGTCATACCAGGTGTAGAAGCCAATTGTACAGGCTCAGTTACACTGGAAGTGGTCTTCGGATCCCCGGATAACTTCCGAAGCGAGGAGTTAATCTTCGACATAGTTCCGTTCCGCAGCGGCTATCATGCCCTGCTCGGACGTACCGCGTTTGCAAAGTTCAACGTGGTGCCGCACTACGCATACCTCAAGCTCAAGATGCCAGGCCCTCGAGGAGTCATCACGGTCAACGGAAACACTGAACGTTCTCTCCGCACGGAGGAACATACAGCGGCTCTCACGGTAGAAGTACAATGCAGCCTCTTAAGGCAATTCTCGAGTCCGGCCGTTAAGCGGCCGGACACAGCTAAGCGCGCCCGAAGTAACCTACAACAAGACCACCTGGCATGTTCCGAGCACGCGTAGCAGTGCGGCCCCAACCCCAGCCCCTGTAAAACGTCAAGACAGGTCCTTCGCGTACACCATTACGCTCTGAAGATACCCTGGGCATGGGGAGAGGGGCGCGACCACGATAGGCCCAGACTGCGGCTCAACCACACCAGGGGCTCTCAAGTGTCTCGTTCTTTTTCTTTTTCTTTTTCCTTTTTATTTTTTACCCACAGGACTCCGTTCGTCAGAGGCCCTGTCCGGCAGTAGACCTGCCAAACTCATGATGCAACAGCCAGGGAAGAAGAAAGGCTACAACGAATATCCAGGTGGTCTCCATTACGAGCATTAAATCTGTTTTATGCACCATTCCGCAGCCTACCCCTGGAGGGGGACATGTTTAACAGTCCCATCCCTTGCTTATCACACCATTTGTATCGTTCTGCACTTACAGCAGTTTTTCTTGAATAAGTAATGCAGCACCTTTTTGCTTCCAATTGCATTTCTCTTTTATACATATGTTCATTTGTGACATGTCGCATCCGTACGTTTTGGTACGGCTAAATACACCAGGGGCTTATGTTTCCCGCATCATGGTGTGATAAGTCCGAACACTTTCACAAGTGCGGCACCCCGAACTTATAGCATTATATGCATCAGCTCCAAATCATGTCTTGGGTCAATAGTTGGGTTTGCCCGGCTCCCATGTTTTGGTACCTTACGTTCCGTTGTATCGGCTAAGGTAGCACTGGGAGAACCACTGCGATTGCGCCCCAGTTGAGCTAGGTTAACGCCTCAGTGGAGAAAGCTAAAACTGACCGTCGTGATGAGGCGAGAGCTGGTCGCTGTCCGAGAGGTTTTTTGCGAGTCCCTAAAGACTTATGCCGCTTAGAGCGAGGAGCCGGTTTTTGTCCGGCCCAGGCGTGGATAGCGCCCCAAATTCAGCCTTCCGAAGACTAGGGGCTTTGCCGAAACTTAAAATTATAGAATTCTATGGCTAAGTGAGAGTGTTCAAGCATTATAAGTCCAGTTGCCTTTTTCGTTGTGTTGAGCGCCTCCCTAGATGGACCCAACTATGGGAACAAGAGTTCAAATTTATCCCGAACACCCCAGCACTCGAGGCATGGGGGCTGAAGCCGACGACTTGCCATCTCTCAGATTTGATAAACAGTCGCACAGAAGGTAATAGTTTAAATTAAAATGCGTTGCTTAGCGCAAATGAACTAAGTTTTCAGCGCACAGGATAACAAAATGCGAGTCTACTCAAATATTACATCTTTGGAGCACTCACCCGCAATAGTGCGGGCGCCCTTCAGCACACTCTTATAATACATCTCGGGTGTGCAGTGCTCCTTGCCCTGCGGCGGCGGGTCCGTCACGAGCTTCTGGGTATCCAGCTTGCCCCAGTGCACCTTTGCGCGGGCAAGGGCCCGACGGGCACCCTCAATACAAGCGGAGTGCTTGATGACTTCAACCCACGGGCACACATCCACCAGCCGCTGCACCAGGCCAAAGTAGCTCCCGGGCATGGCCTCCTTAGGCCATAGCCGAACTATGAGGCCCTTCATGGCCTGTTCGGCCACCTTGTGGAGCTCGACCAGCTGCTTCAGCTGGTCGCTAAGGGGCACCGGATGTCCGGCCTCAGCATACTGAGACCAGAAGACCTTCTCCGTCGAGCTCCCCTCCTCGGCCCGGTAGAATGCGGCGGCATCGGATACGCTGCGAGGAAGATCTACGAACGTTCCTGGAGAGCTCCGAATTCGGGTAAGTAACAGGTAATTAACACTCACATGCTTACTTTGCATGAAAAATGCCTTACCCGCCACTATTTTCTTCAATTCCTCAATTTCTTGGAGGGCCTTGTAGGCTTCGGCCTTAGCGGCTTTGGCACTCTCAAGAGCCGTTGCAAGCTCAGACTCTCGAGTCTTCGAGTCACGCTCCAGACTCTCATGTTTTTTCACGAGATCCTAGAGCTCTTGCTGTACCTCCGCCACCCGCGCCTCCTGCTTCTCTCGCTCGGTGCGCTCCGCGGTCGCATTGCGTTCGGCCACGGCCACCGCCTCTTTCAGGGTCGCCACCTCGTTAGTGGCCCCTGCAATACTCACGTTATCCTTGTCATTCTTTTTGCAACCAAAATCCTTTTCTGTAAGGTGCAATTTTAATAAGGTGTTACTCACCTTCCTTGTCCTCGAGCTGCTTCTTGGCACGGCCGAGCTTGTTCTCGGACCGCTCGAGGCTTTCCTTCAAAGTATTGACCTCCGCAGTCAGTGCAGCAGAGGTCAGCAGCGCAGTCTGCAATCCCATATTGACATATTTTTTATGACTCCTGCGTATATCTTCTTAAGATCCTCAATCCGGCTTTTCTTTCTGAACACCGAACTAAGCATAAGGGGCTACTGTCTATGCGGTACTATTTTACATATATCAAAATTCTTACCTCAAAGCCTGTTAGAAGGCTGCTGCAGGCTTCGGTCAGCCCGCTCTTGGCGAGCTGCACCTTCTGAATCACCGCACTCATAACAGTGCGGTGTTCCTCTTCGATGGAGGCGCCATTGAGCGCCTCCAGCAAGCTATCCGGCGCCTCCGGTTGGACAGAGGCTGCCGGTGTCACGGTCTTGCCCTTCTTACGAAGGGGCCGCCCGCCGGACTCCGGAGCCACTATGGGATCCGGAGCCGAGTCCGGTGCAAAGTCCGGGAGGTTGTCCTGCGACACCTCCGGGGCCTCCTCCTCCTGGCGGGTCCCTTCCCGGGATCCCACCTCGGCATCGTCTGTATCACGGGGGGTGGAGGCGGTCGGAAGAGAATCCATATCCGACGCACCTAAGGACCCGCTCGACGAAGCGGGAAGATCGTCCTTGGGCGGACTGCAGGGTTATATGCGGCATTAGAAAGACATTGTGTGGCAAAAAAGAAAAACAATGAAGTTATTCGGGAGTCCAGATACTCACGATCTCGACAGGGGCTTACTCACGATCTCGACAGGGGCTTGGCCCTTGGAGGCCAGTCCTCGTCGTCGTCACTGGCGTTGGCAGAGCAGTCCGGGGGAAGAGTTTTTCCCTTCTTGGACCCTTCGGCCTCCCTCGTTGGGGAGGCCTTCCTTTTCTTCTCTCCCCCCGCTGGGGGAGAGGCTTTCTTCTTCTCCTCCTCTCCTTGGTGAGAGGAGTCGGCCTCGGAGTCGTCATCCGATAGCACCTGAAAACGGGAACTCTTTCGAGTCCCCGTGGCCTTCTTCTTGGCCTTCTTCTCCGGCACCACGTGGGGTGCCGGAGCCAGCAGCCCCGTCAGGCGGGCGTCCGCTGGGTCCTCTGGCAATGGGGCCGGACAGATAGTCCGCTCGGCCTTCGCCAGCCAGTCCTGTCAAAGGAAAGGGAGTTTAGATCCCGCATAGAGTCGAACTATGGAAAACAAGCGTCCCGTAAAGGATAAAATCGCTTACCTCGTCAGCCGGACGCTGCGAGCTAAATCCGCGATCTTCGGTAGCGGATGCAGAGCCTCGGCGCCCTTGAACAGCACCTTCCAGACATCTTCATACGTAGTGTCGAAGAGCCCGCTCAAAGTCTGGTGCTGCGTCGGATCGAACTCCCACATGTTGAAGCCCCGTCGTTGGCACGGGAGGATCCGGCGGATGAGCATGACCTGGACCATGTTGACAAGCTTGAGCTTCTTGTCCACCAGCTTTTGGACGCAGGCTTGGAGTCCGGTCAGCTCCTCCGAATCACCCCAAGTCCGGCTGCTCTCTTTCCACGAGGTGAGCCGTGTGGGGATGCCAGATCTGTATTCGGGGGCAGCTGCCCATTCAGGGTCACGCGGCTCGGTGATGTAGAACCACCCCGATTGCCACCCCTTGATGGTTTACACGAAAGTACCCTCAAGCCAAGTAACATTGGACATCCTGCTCACCATGGCGCCTCCGCACTCTGCTTGACTGCCCTTCACAACCTTCGGCTTGACACTGAAGGTCTTGAGCCACAAGCCGAAGTGGGGCTGGATGCAGAGGAAGGCCTCACACACGACGATAAACACCGAGATGTTGAGGATGAAATTCGGGGCCAGATCGTGGAAATCCAGGCCGTAGTAGAACATGAGCCCCCGGACAAAGGGATGAAGTGGGAAGCCCAGTCCGCGGAGGAAATGGGTAAGAAATACTACCCTCTCATGGGGCCTGGGGGTGGGGATGAGCTCTCCCTCGTCGGGGAGCCGATGCGTGATGTTGCTGGACAAATATCCGGCGCTGCGCAGCTTCTGGATGTGCCCCTCCGTAACGGAGGAGGCCATCCACTTGCCTCCCGCTCCGGGCATAGTTGGAGGAGGTTGAGGTGAGATGTGCGGACTTGGGCGCTGGAGCTCGAGTTCGCAGGGATGGATAAGCCAAGGAGGAAGAAGGCGTAGGTAAAAGGGTTGGATCTTTATCCCCTTATATGGGCGGACACAAACATGCGTCCCCACTGGCCTGATAAAACTCGCTTATCCCCCAAGCGCCGCAATCAATGGCGCGGTTGGGTTACCCACGTCCGTATTGGTGGGAATCCCGGAATAAGGGGAACACGATCTCTGCTTCGACAAGACGTGCCAAGGAAACCGCTTCGCTAAACGCGCTGAGGTGGTACAATAAAAACGATTCTAGTAAAGGCTTGGCAGTGGTGTGACGTCACGCCGCAAAATACATCAGCAGATTGAACTTGTGTAATATTATTCTCTCTACGGTGGTGCGTGGAATTTATTTTTGTAGAGCCGGACACTATCCTGATGTTCACAATCTTCTACAAATTATTCGGAGGAAGAACCCGCCTTGCAATGCCGAAGACAACATGCACGCCGGACTCGTCGTCATTGAAGCCTGGTTCAGGGGCTACTGAGGGAGTTCCGGACTAGAGGGTGTCCGGATAGCCGAACTATCATCATCGGCCGGACTCCAAGACTATGAAGATACAAGATTGAAGACTTCGTCCCGTGTCCGGATGGGACTTTCCTTGGCGTGGAAGGCAAGCTTGGCGATACGGATATGTAGATCTCCTACCATTGTAACCGACTCTGTGTAACCCTAGCCCTCTCCGGTGTCTATATAAACCGGATGGCTTTAGTCCATAGGACGAACAACAATCATATCATAGGCTAGCTTCTAGGGTTTAGCCTCCTTGATCTCGTGGTAGATCCACTCTTGTAACACACATCATCAATATTAATCAAGCAGGACGTAGGGTTTTACCTCCATCAAGAGGGCCCGAACCTGGGTAAAACATCGTGTCCCTTGTCTCCTGTTACCATCCGCCTAGACGCACAGTTCGGGACCCCCTACCCGAGATCCGCCGGTTTTGACACCGACAGCAGACTTCACAAAACAGCCCAATGCACTTCAAGCATCACTATGGAACATATCTTCATATAAGATTCAATGCACTTGATGCTCCATAGGAATTGTCATTTAGTACCAAAGCATAGGGCAAATATATCTTCATATATATGGACTTCATCCTTGATTCCGTTCAATATCCTTGAGGCACTATCTATGGTCAAAACCTTCAAATATGTCTCACTGAAAACATTAGTCCATAGAGATTGTCATTTAATTACCAAAACCACACTTAGGGGCTACATGCCCTTTCAAGGGTCTTTACCTTGCCTCATTGCTATGAAGTGTTAAAGGATGATGAGAAATGGAAGAAGCGTGATGGTTTGGATGATTTGCATTTGAGCAACAAACGCAAGCGAACAATTGAGTTGGATGATGATGAGGAGGAGGAGGATGCATCAAGTGATGACGGCAAGAGAAGCCCCACACCCAACTCGGTTTCATACTCGAAGCCAAAACGACCGGATGGGTGCAAGAAAGACAAAACTGAAAAGAAGAAGAAGAAAGGAGATGATGAGCTCAAAAATGCTATGGAAGCTATTGTGAAGGCTCAAAAATGCCGGTGAAGAAGTCTTGATCCAAAAAAGAGCCATGATCCGCGCCATGTGTGGCGGTGGCCTCGGCGCCATGGGTGGCGGTGGCCTTGGCGGCATGGGTGGCGGTGGCCTTGGTGCCATAGGAGGCATGGGTGGCTTGGGAGCCATGGGAGGAATGGGTGCACCTCCGGCCGCCATGGGAGGCATGGGTGGCTTTGGAGCACCCTCTGACAATATGGCCGCCATGGGAGGCATGAGTTTCGCTTCTCTTATGGGAGGCATGGGTGCACCTTCGGCCATGGGAGGCATGAGTTTCGCTCCTCACACACATTCCCATGAAGATGCCGTTGAAGATCTTGCCAACACCGTCGGAGCTTCACGTGATGCGATGCGTGATGAGGATAGGGAGGAAGATTCATCTTCGGAGGTGGAAGAATCGTCTTCGGAAGATGAGGACGAAGACGAGGAAGATGTTTGATGTGTCTTTCATTTATGTCAGTTTGCATTTTGAACTTGGTTGAATGAACTTGTGGGCATGTACTTATATTTTCGTCAACTTGTTTGTGACAAATTTCACATGTTCATTGCTTTTTGATGATTGTTTCAAACTCATTTTGTGGCTAAAATGACATGTCCGGCGAGTCGCGCGCGCTGTATTTTTGTGCGCTGCATTATAGCGCGGCCGCTGGAGCCAGCGCTGGCGGCCGCGCTAAACCAGCCGAAGCGCGTGCGGGAAACAGGTTTTTTGCGCGCGGCGCATAGTACGGCTGTTGGAGATGCTCTTAGTATCACATTGAAAATAGCCTTAGACTTTGGCCGCAAAAGAAAAGGAAAAGAAAAGAACCTTAGACTTCCATTTGGCACTCCCATACACCGAAGGGAAATTTCCTTGCTGCCGTACATGTCACCAAAGCATATACCTGTGCCGGGAGCACACAGTACATACACGAATAGCTATTGGTTATCGTCCAAATCATCGTTCTAAACAAAGAGATTGTGAAGATAAAAACCGTCTGAAATCCTACACTACACGGGGAAAAAAACGTCCTAATCGCCCCCTTTCGCTCTCAGTGCCCGGCCGAAAGTCAATTCGACCAATCATATGACGGTTTCCACGGAGCAAAGAAGCTGTGATCCTCTCGACGTTTTAGATAGTGGAAACAAGAACATACACATACAAGCGCACAGGCACAGCTGCAAGCCTGCAACGCTGTTTGTACCCGAAATTTACACAGCGAAGACTCCAAAGCTCCTTGGTTCAGAGTGTTCTCTTCCTTTCTTCCTGCGTCTATAAAAACCATGCATGCAAATAATATCTCTCATCTCAGACTCACCAAAGATGAAGACCATTTCTTCGTTCTCCCTGCTTGTAGTCCTCTGCCTGGCTGCACTGCAGCTGCACGCCGATGCCTCCCACTCCCAGTCCCAGGAGGCTCAGCTCAAAAAGTTCATCTCCTCCAGGAAGAACAGCGCCAGCAGCACCGACACGTTCCGAGTGCGTAACATAGCTGACAGGGTTGCCGGCAGCCTGAGTACGGAGAGCACCGTCTCTGACCAGAGCTCCATGAAGGCCGCCGACAAGATCACGACGTTGCCCGGCCAGCCAGAGGGCGTCGACTTCGACCAGTACGGCGGGTACGTGACGGTCGATGCGGAGAACGGCCGCGCGCTCTTCTACTACCTCGTCGAATCGCCTTCCGGTGCCTCGGACAAGCCTCTCGTCCTGTGGCTTAACGGAGGTTAGAATGATCCATATGTTGATAACTGAACATGTCTTGTAGAAATTTCTCTAGGACAGTACTGACACTTGCATATACAGGGCCGGGATGCTCGTCGCTCGGATTCGGCGCAATGCAGGAGCTCGGCCCGTTCCGCGTAACTGAGGACAACAAAACGCTCAGCAGAAACATGAACGCATGGAACAACGGTAACCCATGTCTTCCTGTACTCGTTACAATCTTTGAATTTGCCCCTGCCTTATATCACTGGAAAATCAACCCGGGGCCACATGGAAGTTTCAGAGGGGTGGGGGGGACGGGGGCAAATAAATAATTTTGAAGTGTGGGTGGAGTAAAGTAAAGTGTGGGAACTGAGAAATGATCAAATTCAGAAATACTAATAGTTTTCTTGTGACAGTGGCTAACGTGATCTTCCTCGAGTCGCCCGCCGGAGTGGGTTATTCCTACTCGAACACGTCTTCCGACTATGATCTCAGCGGAGACGAGAGAACAGCCGATGACGCCTACGTGTTTCTGGTGAAATGGCTGGAGAGGTTCCCGGAGTACAAGGACCGGGCCTTCTACATCTCCGGGGAGAGCTACGCCGGACACTACGTGCCGGAGCTTGCCGCCACCATCCTACTCCACAACACATACAACAACAGAACCGTCATAAACCTTCAGGGCATCTTGGTACGTCAAATTAACTAACTAGCTATAATTAGATGAAACATTATAAAATTTTTGGTTTTTCTTCCGCTGAAAACAACTAATTTGGATCCTGTCTTCGACTGAAGGTGGGAAATCCGTACCTTGATGCCAACAGGAATATTAAGGGGGCGGTTGACTACTTCTGGACCCACGCGGTGATGTCGGACGAGGTCTACGCCAATATCACCAAGAACTGCGACTTCGACAACTTGAATGGTACATTTACAGATGCCGCATGCATGGGAGCTGCCGTGGCGTTCGACTCTGGCTACATCGATGGCTACAACATATACGCTCCGGTCTGCATTGACGCGCCCAATGGAACGTATTACCCCGCTGGCTACGTGAGTCCACAGTTCTTATCTTTCTGAAGAACATCATTTCTTATCAAAACGAGAGATAAAAATGGACAACATTCTGTTAAAAAAATAGCTCTATGTGCTGAACAGCTAACCGTTGTATTTTTTCTCTTCAAATTGCAGTTACCTGGGTATGATCCGTGCAGTTATTATCCTACGGATGCCTACCTCAATGATCCAGCGGTGCAGATGGCTTTCCACGCTAGAACGACAAAGTGGTCAGGCTGCGCGTAAGATCCTCCCACTGGAGCTAATGCACACAAATTTCACCCACACATTCGTACCTCATGTGACTTGTACATGTATGCAGACACTTGAACTGGACAGATGGGCCAATGTCCATGCTGCCAACCATGAAATGGTTGATCGAAAGCAAGCTCCCGATTTGGATATTCAGGTAACAGACAAGTACTAGTACAATCCAATACGCTCACACCACCGTTTGAAAGTACTTCGATAGTAACAAACCTGCCTGCATATTTCAGTGGTGATTTTGATTCTGTGTGCCCGCTGCCGGCGACGAGGTATTCTATCCAAGACATGGCCCTCTCTGTCACCACTCCATGGCGCCCATGGACAGCAAAGGAGGAGGTAAACCCTGTGGTGGAAACTAGCATTCATCATAGATCACCTTGAAACTGGTGGCTTTTGACAAGGATGGTTGCACTTGCAGGTGGGAGGCTATGTTCAGCAGTACGCCGGGGGATTCACGTTCCTATCTGTGAGGGGAGCTGGCCATATGGTTCCATCCTTCCAGCCTGAGAGGGCATTGGTGATGTTGAGCTCGTTCCTGCAAGGCGTGCTCCCACCTTACGTAGAACAGCAGTGATTCCTGGTGCCCTTAAAACTCCATCCATGAGAAGTCTTGGTTATCGCCAAGCTTCATGACAACCTAAATGTGGATGGAGTTCCCATAGTATTTCAATCTCTTGGAACTTTTTTTCCCTTAATGTGTGGTTTAATTATTATACCTGTATCCGGTTACAGTTGAGAATAGTTGTCCTAGTGGACATGGATTTCTTTTGAACGAATTTAGTACAAGATCTTATATAAAGATAAACATATTTTATGTCTACCGTGGATTATTTTCCCAAAAACCGCAAATGTTGCATCTTGTTGTATTGATAAAAAGTAAGATATTTACAAGGCTAAGTCTAGGCAATTATTCGAACACCCATGACAAGACAACAAGAGATGTTTGTTGGATAAATATTATAACTCACACAATAGAAACACAAACCGCGGGCCTTATGGATAATTGGATATGAATGCACTTTCCATAGAAGCTATACACTTGTCAACATGTTTGTCACATTAAGGGAGAATCCAACTCCACATAGAATGGATAGAATTGGACCTCTACCACTTGAAGAAGGCAGTAAATCTTCAAATGGACCCAAATCATCAGTCTCACACAAACTTCACAGACATCCCTACCGGATGAACTCCCGCCCCACCCCTCCCCCCCCCCAACCCCCCATGGGCTAGATATAGTGTGGCCCAATAAGATACAATGTGGCCCAATAAGTAGGGAGAGGATATATGTCGTCAGCAGGACGAAAAGCATACATAAGGCATCTCATTAGTGGTGCAAAGGCACCATAGCTAGTAAGCTCCACTGGCTCCTTGAACCTACACAACCACAATACACATCACTTGCCAATCGTAACATCAAGAGAAACTTTAATAGATCGTTCGCCAAGCACACGTCGCTAAGATGCTATGGCATGCGATCCCTTGCTCCTAACCATGCAATCCAAGGACGGTGAGCCAACACATAGCAAATGTCGCCACTAAACTACCCACTAGAGCCAAGATGCTTGCATACCAAATCATGCGGTCTATTATGGACAACATGGGCACAACAACACACCTATGCCTGAGCTTAGCCAGAACTACTTGTGGCAACTCCATCGAGACAGATCGCCCTTTTGCAGCTGCACAGGACAACAATGCTCGGCGATGCACTAGCCAGCACCAAAGATCACCATATTCCATACGTTCGGGGCACCACTCATGGGAAGGAGTATATATGAATTGCATGACAGCACCATGAAACCAACCTGATAGGAAGATGGTTCACAATTAACATGGTCCACGCATACCAAGATGATGTAACACTATGCTAAATGCACACATCACTACTTAGGGTTATCTTTGTGGTGTCACATGGGGTGTGTGTGCTCACATGGGCACATGTCAATGTCAGGTACTCGTCACGTACATTAACAAAATGATAATCACAAGTGTTGTCATGTTTCCAAACATTCATATAGTATAAACTATATGTTAGACAGTTGAGGAAAAGAAATGATATATTCCTAACTTCAACAATTCAAAGTCATACACCCCAATAGTATCACCTTGCATGTGCAATCCGTCATTAGGGACCGACCAGACTGGCATATCACCTCACAGAGATGGTTGAGTGTGATCCAAACTAAATAAACCTAGAGATCAACATAATTGATTTCCCATCATGAAGCAACTAGCTACAGCTTCTTGTTTCACATCCAAGCCTTAGGGAAAATGGAGCTTGTGTACCCCATAATTTTTTTCTTAAGAAAAATTCCCACAAAGTTATGGGCATTGTAAATAGAAATAATTTGTTTTCTAAATTTGGGGTGTTTTTTAAGAAAATGTCCACGTGGTTAACTTTTTTGTGTATAAAATTTATCTTGTCTTCACGTTCTCCCTTGGGATTGCTCAGGTTAAAAACTTAGAAAAGAAGAGATGTTGGCAAGTCTTGGTTGCTAGTCTTATCCTCGCCCCTTGATGCTCTCATGTAACGGATACCATTATGGCTTGAGTGGTAGCATTTTTAGGTGGGAAAGCTTCCCCCCCCCCATTGACCATTCTAGAACATTCTTATTTTATAGATTTGAATTATTATTTCTAAATTTTAGGGAGATTTGAATTATGTTTTTGGATTCTCCTGAAATTTAGAATCTTATTATTTCAAGAAATTAGCAAGTTTTCAAATCTAAGGGGACGTCATCCCCCCCCCCTTTCTGGAATCTTTTCTACCTTCCTTTTGTTATTACCTCGCTCAATAAGCCAATAGCATGTTTGTTTTTTTGGCAGGTAGAAGAAGGGGGCAGGTGTCCTAATTTCATCAATAGAGCTGGCACATAATTCTTACATGACTGGAAAAAAATCTTTACAATTAAATGGGATTTTGTGGTCATGATGGTGCATCTTGGTATGTCCTTCTTATGTTGGTACTCGTCCTCCAGCCTCACATGCAAGTGCTCGACAGAGAAATTTTGGGTCGTTCGATCCTGATCAACCAAGCCATGAAACAAAGCCCTGAAATCATCGCCCCGCAATGCACGGCCTTAGCATATCACTCACCTTCACCATCTCCGGCCTCACATTGTTGCTCTCCTATCTGCCCTCACCGTACTTGAAACCTAATGTGCATGTCATCTTCGTCTTGATTCTTCATTGTGTGCCCATGGTGGCCAATAGGCCCCTAGTCTTGTCATCCCTGGTTTTGTCTACCGCACCCATTCTCCCTCATCATGATGCAGTCAAATCATCCCCTCTCCTTCGTCGCATCTTTGAAGAAGGTGGGGACACGCAAGGAGTGGGAGTGGCAACTGCGCGGTGTCAAGGTCCGCAAGGAGGAGATGAATTTTCTCGTCATGTTTGGTTTCCTCAACACCGCCGACCAACATATTGTATGCCCACACATTACATAGATCACCTCTTACTCCTTTGTTCTCCTAGGGTAGTACTGAATCGGGCATTCGCAGCAGACATTGACCAAATGACCATTAGTAGCCAAATGGAGGTGAAGATAGTGGCTCAAACGGGGAAATTTTAGTAGACTATCGAGATGATTAATGATCTTAACCCCCACGGTTCTCTTCTAGATCTATTTCTCCTAATTTTAGTTTGCATTTGGACCTTTCTCTATCAAAATAGTCGATGGAGAAGCGCAATGACCTTGCAATTTTGGGTAACTTTGTTGTATGCATGTATGTGCTAATGATCTACTAGGTTCTCCACAATGTTTGACCGTGAGCGATATGTAATAAAATATAGTTTCACATCTAAAATACCCCATAGCATAGTAAAACAAAATGTTAATCCTTCATTGATGGTCGATGTGGCTAGTCTTTGGACCATCTTTTTTTGGTATAAGTTGTTCTTTTTCAACACGGAACTTAGGTACATTTTTTTTGATACATCTTTATTTGACCGACAAAACTGTATTTGCGCCTTCAAGTCAGTTGTAAAATGATATTGTTTGTATACTGCTGTCAAGTTTTGTATTATTACAACTCTAAGCAGGTATAGGGTTCTATTGTGCATGTTTTGTTACAATGGGGTTTGGCCACAGCCATGTCTAGAAAGAGATTTTTCTCTAAAGAGCCTTCATTTGATTTTAAGTTCTTTCTTGACATGAATTCTGACATGCAAATTCACGGTACACATTCCCAATAATACTTCCATCAGCAACAACAAAAGTTTATAGAGTTGATTCGCATGGGGTAAATACATGAAGTTATCTCCTTTAGTTATCACATCATATGTCGTGTCACCAAGTTATCTGCTTGACTGTTTCATACATATTTTCATGTTACTGATTTTATCCCTCTGATGTAGCATCAGTATGCTTCATAAAATTATCTGGGTATTGCAAAAATGCATAATACATCAAACTGGAGTGTACCCTACATATTTATGGACTGTGATCTATGTTGCTTCTTTCACCCTCAACATGTACCATATCTTCATAGTACCCTTTTGTCATTTTATTGCTTCACCCACATGGTGAATATAGAGATATCTTACCTGAGTTCGTCAACTGAGCCACGAGAAGTACAATTGGAATTTAATATTGTGCTACATGGACTTCTCACACTAATGTCCATAGTAAATTTATTAGTTTCTTTCATCGAGGAATTCAGTGTAAACCGGTAGTTAAAGAGGATCTTATGTGTATATGTCATTGTTGGAAATATACCCTAGAGGTAATAATAATTGTCTTATTATTTGTTTTCATGTTTGTAATTAATCTTTGTAATCTATGTTATAACTGCTATGGCTCTCAAACCTACAAAAACCAAGAGGTTCAGAGGAAAACTCATATGCATGTGTAGACTTATAAACGATAAGATAAGATTCATGTCTCGCCTCTAGGACTAGCTCAAGTGTTGCATGATGGTTCTGTTTTCCTGATCATGGGCATAGTTAAGTGTAACGATGATGCCAACAACATTGGGGGAATGATGGTAGAATAACATTCGTGTTGAATTTACCCAAGTTGTATGTTATACTAAGAGATGTAATCATCACAAGTCTATAGTCCATAACATGGGAAAGTTAGTGCATGCAAAATTACTAAGACCATGAGAGTATATCAACTCCATACCACACCGTGCACTTTGGGGTTGTTCTAACATAAACCGTAACCGGGTGACTGATCATAATGGTAACTTACAGGTTCATCAAAAACGTATGATAATGGATTGGATAGCTCGAGACTGGTATTTGCTTGTCCAATGATGGAGACATATTTTTAGGGACCTCTCGGTGTGACGGTATACATAATCATCTAGCCAGACACAATGTGACTTGATCACGGGGATGTCAGTACACAAGAACGAGAAAAGAGAAGAAAACGGGTAATGAGAAGACTAGCATAGTGACAATATCGATATATCTCATCTCGGTGTTTGTAAAGTATTGTGGAGCAAAAGGAATAGCATATGGTAGCTAAAGGTTAACTCGGTAATCATTCGTGCGAGTATAGGGGTCAATATGGATATTAACGGTTCCGCTATTGATCATTGATCGAAAGGTTTCCGATCATGTCTATATCTCACCGAACCTGCAGGTCCACATGCTTAAGAACCTTGGATCTATTGAGTAGTAAATGAGTAAGAAAAATCGAAGAATGTCACTGATGTCTACTACACAACCTTCTTCTTGTAGACGTTGTTGGGCCTGCAAGTGCACAGGTTTGTAGGACAGTAGCAAATTTTCCTCAAGTGGATGACCTAAGGTTTATCAATCCGTGGGAGGCGTAGGATGAAGATGGTCTCTCTCAAACAACCCTGCAACCAAATAACAAAGAGTCTCTTGTGTCCCCAACACACCCAATACAATGGTAAATTGTATAGGTGCACTAGTTCAGCGAAGAGATGGTGATACAAGTGCAATATGGATAGTAGATAAAGGTTTTTGTAATCTGAAAATGCAAAAACAGCAAGGTAACTAATGATAAAAGTGAGCATAAACGGTATTGCAATGCTAGCAAATCGGGCATAGGGTTCATACTTTCACTAGTGCAAGTTCTCTCAACAATAGTAACATAGATAGATCATATAACAATCCCTCAACATGCAACAAAGAGTCACTCCAAAGACACTAATAGGGGAGAACAAACATAGAGATTATGGTAGGGTACGAAACCACCTCAAAGTTATCCTTTTTGATCTATCTATTCAAGAGTTTGTAGTAAAATAACATAGAGCTATTCTTTCCGCTCGATCTATCATAGAGTTCATACTAGAATAACACCTTAAGACACAAATCATCCAAAACCCTAATGTCACCTAGATACTCCATTGTCACCTCAAGTATCCATGGGCATGATTATACGATATGCATCACACAATCTCAGATTCATCCAACCAACACAAAGTACTTCAAAGAGTGCCCCAAAGTTTCTACCGGAGAGTCAAGAAAACGTGTTCCAACACCTATGCATAGGTTCATGGACGGAACCCGCAAGTTGGTCACCAAAACATACATCAAGTGGCACGTGATATCCCATTGTCACCACAGATAAACACGGCAAGACATACATCAAGTGTTCTCAAATCAAAGACTCAATCCGATAAGATAACTTCAAGAGGGAAACTTAATTCATCACAAGAGAGTAGAGGGGGAGAAACATCATAAGATCCAACTATAATAGCAAAGCTCGCGATACATCAAGATCGTGCCATAGAGAGAACATGAGAGAGAGAGAGATCAAACACATAGCTACTGGTACATACCCTCAGCCCCGAGGGTGAACTACTCCCTCCTCGTCATGGATAGCATCGGGATGATGAAGATGGCCACCGGTGAGGGATCCCCCCTCCGGCAGGGTGCCGGAATGGGCTCCCGAGAGGTTTTTGGTGGCTACAGAGGCTTGCGGCGGCGGAACTCCCGATCTATCTTTTGTCTTGATGTTTTAAGGTACGTAGGCTTATATAGGCGAAAGAAGTCGGTCGGGGGAGCCTCGAGGGGCCCACGAGAGGGTAGGGCGCGCCCAGGGAGGGGGAGCGTGCCCCCTGTCTCGTGGCCTCCTCGAGGATCTGCTGACGTGAACTCCAAGTCTCCCAGATGATATTCTTCCTAAAAATCACGCTCACGAAGGTTTCATTTCGTTTGGACTCCATTTGATATTCCTTTTCTTCTAAATACTGAAACAGGCAATAAAACAGCAATATGGACTGGGCCTCCGGTTAGTAGGTTAGTCCCAAAAATGATATAAATGTGTAAAATAAAGCCCATAAAGATCCAAAAAGGGTAATATAATAGCATTGAACAATAAAAAATTATAGATACGTTGGAGACGTATCAAGCATCCCCAAGCTTAATTCCTGCTCGTCCTCGAGTAGGTAAATGATAAAAACAGAATTTTTGATATGGAATGCTACCTAGCATAATTCTCAATGTAATTTTCTTTATTGGGGCATGAATGTTCAGATCCAAATGATTCAAGATAAAAGCTTATAAAACATAAAAATAATAATGCTTCAAAGCATACTAACAAATAATCATGTCCTATCAAAATAGCATAGCCAAAGAAAGCTTATCCCTACAAAATCATATAGTTAGGCCATGCTTCATTTTCATTACACAAAATACTCCCATCATGCACAACCCCAATGACGAGCCGAGCAATTGTTTCATACTTTTTAACGCGCTTCAGCTTTTTTTCAACTCTTACGCAATACATGAGTGTAAGCCATGGACATAGCACTAAGGTGGTATAGGGTGATGGTTGTGAGGACAAAAAGAGGGAGAAGATAGTCTCACATCAACTAGGCGTATCAACGGGCTATGGAGATGCCCATCAATAGATATCAATGTGAATGAGTAGGGATTGCCATGCAATGGATGCACTAGAGCTATAAATATATGAAAGCTCAACAAAAAGAACTAAGTGGGTGTGCATCCAACTCGCTTGCTCACGAAGATCTAGGGCATTTTGAGGAAGCCCATCATTGGAATATACAAGCCAAGTTCTATAATGAAAAATTCCCACTAGTATGTGAAAGTGACAACATATGAGACTCTCTATCATGAAGATCATGGTGCTACTTTGAAGCACAAGTGTGGAAAAAGAGATAGTAGCATTGTCCCTTCTCTCTTTTTCTCTCATTTTATTTTATTTCTTTTCTTTTTCTTTTTCTCTTTTTTTTTCTTTTTCTTTTTCTTCTTTGGCCCCCTTTTTTCCTTTCTTTTTGGCCTTTTTTTTGTAAAGTCCAAAGTCTCATCCCGACTTGTGGGAAAATCATAGTCTCCATCATCCTTTCCTCACTGGGACAATGCTCTAATAATGAAGATCATCACACTTTTATGGATTTACAACTCAAGAATTACAACTCAAATCTAGAACAAGATATGACTCTATATGAATGCCTCCGGCGGTGTACCGGGAAATGCAATGAATCAAGAGCGACATGTATGAAAATTATGAAGGTGGCCTTGCCACAAATACGATGTCAACTATATGATCATGCAAAGAGCAATATGACAATGATGGAACGTGTCATAATAAACGGAACAGTGGAAAGTTGCATGGCAATATATCTCGGAATGGCTATGAAAATGTCATAATAGGTAGGTATGGTGGCTGTTTTGAGGAAGGTAAATAATCGGTGCAATGCCGGCAAAAGTTGCGCGGTATAATAGAGGCTAGCAAAGTGGAAGGATGAGTGTGCGTATATCCATGGACTCACATTAGTCATAAAGAACTCATATACTTATTGCAAAAGTCTACTTAGCCCTCGAAGCAAAGTACTACTACGCATGCCCCTAGAGGGATAGATTGGTAGGAAAATATCATCGCTCGTCCCTGACTGCCACTCATAAGGAAGACAATCAAAAGAGCACCTCATGCAACAAATTTGTCACACAACTTTTACCATGCGTGCATGCTACGGGACTTGCCAACTTCAACAAAAGTATTTCTCAATTTCATAAGTACCCACTAGCATGACTCTAACATTACTACCTTTATATCTCAAAACAATTATCAAGTATCAAATTGATCATAGCATCCAATTCACTTCCTATGATAGTTTTTATTATACCCAACTTGGATGCCTACCATTCTAGGACCAATTTTATAACCATAGAAAATACCATGCTGTTCTAAAATACTGTCAAAAAGATATAAGTGAAGCATGAGAGACTAGCAATTTCTACAAAATATAACCACCGTCGTTCTCTAAAAGATATAAGTGATGCGCTAGAGCAAATGACAAACTACTCCGAAAGATATATGTGAAGATCAATGAGTAGTTGAATAATTGTGCAACTATGTGAAGACTCTCTAACATTAAGGAATTTCAGATCTTGGTATTTTATTCAAACAACAAGAAAAACAAAATAAAATGACATTGCAAGGATAGCACAACTCATGTGAAGAAGCAAAAACTTAGGCTCAACCGATACTAACCAATAGTGGTTGAAGAAGAAAGGTGACATGCCTATCGGGGTATCCCCAAGCTTAGATGCTTGAGACTTCAAGAAATATTATCTTGGGGTGCCTTGGGCATCCCCAATCTTGAACCTTTGTGTCTCCTTAATTCCTCTCATACCATGGTTTCTCTTTTTATCAAAAGCTTCATCCACACCAAACTCAACAAGAACTCGTGAGATAGGTTACTATAAACCAATGCAAAACCTTATCATTTTCTACTGTAACAAATCACTAAAATTATTATTCAAAATTGCATAGTAAATGCCTATGCATATTTAATACTCCTATCCTCAAATAGAATCATTAAACAAGCAAACATATGCAAACAATGCAACCATAACAGCAATCTGCCAAAACAGTATAGTCTGTAAAGAATGCAAAAGTATCAATACTTCCCTAACTCAAAAAATTATGAGAGAAACTTCCCACTGTAGTAAATTATCAGAGCTCATTATGCAAAAGGTTTCATCATTATATCATTCTCTGACTTTTCTAGGGAATTTCTGCAACAGCGGTAAACTTTCTGTTTTCAAACAGCAACATGTATACTAGCAAAATAAGCATGGCAAAGGCTATCCTTGACTTTTTTTATTGAAACTAAAGATGCAAAACATTATTCTAAATAAAAGCAAGCAAATACTAACAAAAGGAAATGACTCTCCAAGCAAAACACATATCATGTGGTGAAGAAAAAATAGCTCCAAGTAAAGTTACCGATGAACGAAGACGAAAGAGGGGATGCCATCCGGGGCATCCCCAAGCTTAGGATTTTGGCTATTATTGAATATTTTGGGGTGCCTTGGGCATCCCCAATCTTTGGCTCTTTCCACTCCTTATTCCATAGTCCATCGAATCTTTACCCAAAACTTGAAAACTCCACAACACAAAACTCAACAGAAAACTCGTAAGCTTCGTTAGTATAAGAAAATAAAACCACCACTTAGGTACTGTAATGAACTCATTCTAAATTCATATTGGTGTAATATCTACTGTATTCTAACTTCTCTATGGTTCATACCCTCCGATACTACTCATACATTCATCAAAATAAGCAAACAACACATAGAAAACAGAATCTGTCAAAAACAGAACAGTCTGTAGTAATCTGTATCAAACGTATACTTCTGGAACTACAAACATCCTAAAAAATTAGGAAGTCCTAAGAAATTTGTGTACCAATCCAGAGCAAAAAGAATCATATCAGAAGCACGTTTCTGTGAATTAACAAAACTAATTTACTGGATGCAAAAGTTTCTGATTCTCAGCAGGATCAACACAACTATCACTGTAAGCTATCCTAAAGATCTTACTTGGCACTTTATTGAAAAAAAGCTATAAAACATGATTGATACAGTAGCATAATCATGTGGACACAAAAAAACAGTAAGGATAAGTATTGGGTTGTCTCCCAACAAGCGCTTTTCTTTAATGCCTTTTCAAGCTAGGCATGATGGTGACAATGATGCTCACATAAAAGATAAGAATTGGAACATAACGGGAGCATCATGAAGCATATGACTAGCACATTTAAGTCTAACCCTCATCCTATGCATAGGGATTTTGTGAGCAAACAACTTATGGGAACAATAATCAACTAGCATAGGAAGGTAAAACAAGCATAACTTCAAGATTTTAAGCACATAGAGAGGAAACTTGATATTATTGCAATTCTTACAAGCATATATTCCTCCCTCGTAATAATTTTCAGTAGCATCATGAATGAATTCAACAATATAACCAGCACCTAAAGCATTCTTTTCATGATCTACAAGCATAGAAAATTTACTACTCTCCACATAAGCAAAATTCTTCTCATTCAGAATGGTGGGAGCAAACTCAACAAAATAATTATCATGTGATGTGTAATCCAATGGAAAACTAAAATCATGATGAGAAGTTTCATGGTTATCATTATTCCTAATAGCATACAAGTCATCACAATAATCATCATAGATAGCAACTTTGTTCTCATAATCAATTGGAACCTCTTTCGAAATAGTGGATTCGTCACTAAATAAAGTTGACACTCTTCCAAATCCACTTTCATGTTCATCACAATAAAATTCAACATCCTACAAAATAGTGGGATCACTACTTCCTAAAGTTGACACTCTTCCAAACCCACTTTCATCAATATAATCATCATAAATAGGAGGCATGCTATCATCAAAATAAATTTGCTCATCAAAGCTTGGGGGACAAAATATATCATATTCATCAAACATAGCTTCCCCAAGCTTGTGGCTTTGCATATCATTAGCATCATGGATATTCAAGGAATTCATACTAACAACATTGCAATCATGCTCATCATACGAAGATCTAATACCAAGCATTTTAATGCATTCTTCTTCAAGCACTTGAGCACAATTTTCTTTTCCATTATTCTCACAAAAGATATTAAAAAGATAAAGCATATGAGACAAACTTAACTCCATTTTTTTGTAGTTTTCTTTTATAAACTAAATTAGTGATAAAACAAGAAATAAAAAGATTCGATTGCAAGATCTAAAGATATACCTTCAAGCACTCACCTCCCCGACAGCGCCAGAAAAGAGCTTAGTTGACGGGGTGTGAGTGCCGCTCACCAAGCCTCCCCGACAACGGCGCCAGAAAAGAGCTTGATGTCTACTACACGACCTTCTTCTTGTAGACGTTGTTGGTCCTGCAAGTGCACAGGTTTGTAGGACAGTAGCAAATTTCCCTCAAGTGGATGACCTAAGGTTTATCAATCTGTGGGAGGCGTAGGATGAAGATGGTCTCTCTCAAACAACCCTGCAATCAAATAACAAAGAGTCTCTTGTGTCCCCAACACACTCAATACAATGGTAAATTGTATAGGTGCACTAGTTCGGCGAAGAGATGGTGATACAAGTGCAATATGGATAGTAGATAAAGGTTTTTGTAATCTGAAAATATAAAAACAGCAAGGTAACTAATGATTAAAGTGAGCGTAAACGGTATTGCAATGCTAGGAAACAAGGCATAGGGTTCATACTTTCACTAGTGCAAGTTCTCTCAACAATAATAACATAGATAGATCATATAACAATCCCTCAACATGCAACAAAGAGTCACTCCAAAGCCACTAATAGCGGAGAACAAACGTAGAGATTATGGTAGGGTACGAAACCACCTCAAAGTTATCCTTTTTGATCTATCTATTCAAGAGTTCGTAGTAAAATAACATAGAGCTATTGTTTCCGCTCGATCTATCATAGAGTTCATACTAGAATAACACCTTAAGACACAAATCAACCAAAACCCTAATGTCACCTAGATACTCCATTGTCACCTCAAGTATCCGTGGGCATGATTATACGATATGCATCACACAATCTCAGATTCATCCAACCAACACAAAGTACTTCAAAGAGTGCCCCAAAGTTTCTACCGGAGAGTCAAGAAAACGTGTGCCGACCCCTACGCATAGGTTCATGGGCGGAACCCGCAAGTTGGTCACCAAAACATACATCAAGTGGCACGTGATATCCCATTGTCACCATAGATAAACACGGTAAGACATACATCAAGTGGCACGTGATATCCCATTGTCACCATAGATAAACACGGCAAGACATACATCAAGTGTTCTCAAATCAAAGACTCAATCCGATAAGATAACTTCAAGAGAGAAACTTAATTCATCACAAGAGAGTAGAGGGGGAGAAACATCATAAGATCCAACTATAATAGCAAAGCTCGCGATACATCAAGATTGTGCCATAGAGAGAACACAAGAGAGAGAGAGAGAGGTCAAACACATAGCTATTGGTACATACCCTCAGCCCCAGGGTGAACTACTCCCTCCTCGTCATGGATAGCGCCAGGATGATGAATATGGCCACCGGTGAGGGATCCCCCTCCGGCAGGGTGCCAGAACGGGCTCCCGAGAGGTTTTTGGTGGCTACAAAGGCTTGCGGCGGCGCAACTCCCGATCTATCTTCTGTCTTGATGTTTTTAGGGTACGTAGGCTTATATAGGAGAAAGAAATCGGTCAGGGGAGCCTCGAGGGGCCCACGAGAGGGTAGGGCGCGCCCAGGGAGGGGGCGCGCCCCCTGTCTCGTGGCCTCCTCGAGGATCTTCTGACGTGAACTCCAAGTCTGCTGGATGATATTTTTCCTAAAAAATCACGCTCCCGAAGGTTCATTCCGTTTGGACTCCGTTTGATATTCCTTTTCTTCGAAATACTGAAACAGGCAATAAAACTGCAATATGGGTTGGGCCTCTGGTTAGTAGGTTAGTCCCAAAAATGATATAAATGTTTAAAATAAAGCCCATAAACATCCAAAAAGGGTAATATAATAGCATGGAACAATCAAAAGTTATAGATACGTTGGAGACGTATCAATCACCGAAAAAAGTTTGGAGATAATGGAAATTGTTTTGAGAGAGAACCGGAAGTGTTTCGGAGAAATTAGAAGCATTTGGAGAAAACCAGATAAAATGGGATAGGTGCAAAGTTCCGAAGGGTGTAAAAATAATATAGAAGTGCTCCAGAATTTATCGAGGGCGCCCCGGGATTTTGCTATGCGCCATGGGCTTCCCAAATAGGCTAAAGCCTATTATGGGGCAGCCACATGGGCCTAGGTCCCAATAAGGTTGCCCACCCCCTAGCCTTGTCCTCCAAGTTTGGGGTGCAGCTATGGTTTGAGGGGTGGGTCGCCACCCCTTGCTCGCTGCCACAAGGGGGGAGCCCCTCCTCCAAGTTGGTATCCTCGTCCACCTTATATATACCAAAGGGGGTGCCCCCTAGAGACACAACTTCTCTTATGTGTTCTTGGAAGCCCCCCTCTCCCTCTAGTTCTCTGTCATAGACTCTTCTCTGAAACGGCTTCTCCTCCCTCTACTTCTACTCCAGCATTGTCAAGTTCTGGACAACGAAGCTTTGCCAGATCTCTACAGTCATACACATGCAATCCATAGAGGGATCGTGCTCTTGATTCTTGTTCGAGGGAAATAATTGTGGAACATTTCGAAGGACTTCAAGAATGATCTTCACCAACCCTTCTTCCACGGAAACCCATTGTTGGTAAGATCATATCTAACCTTGTATGCATATCTTCATAGTGATCCTAGATTAGTTTCGTAGGACAATTTTTTTCTACTATGATTCTCAACAGTTATCCCTTCCTCTGCCATTAATACTAAAAAAATTAATTTCATACTAGCTTCAAACCCCATGGTATATGTAAGAGACCATGCTAGATAAGTTTCATCCTGATATATGACTTTCCACATAATGATAAATCAAATTATAGTGCTTTCGGCACTAAGCTATCCTGTGACAACTCAGATCTGGTGTTCTTTGTCTCTGCAACCACGGTCACCATAGGCAACATAGAGCAGGCCTCTTTCTGGCAGAGCACTTGGCTAAGTGGCTCTCCCCTTAGCTCGAGACCTCTAGTCACCTATTCTGCACATGCCCGGTGTCGAGGGCGGTGTGGAGCCACCTCTCAAGATGGAAGGCATGCACCTTTCTAGATCCAACGACATGGGTAACTAATGGCATGCAAGGAAACAAGAAGAAAAAAAGCATCATATCCTTACTACTCATGGTGATCGGGGGGAGCTTTGGAAAGCATGAAACAACCGCCCCTCCAGAGGGTCACCGTGTCAATCAGGAGATGCATAGAGCTAGGCGAGTAGCCTACGCGAAGTTCGTGGAGTCCCCTTTTGGGATACGTATCCATAGGGGCCTCCAGAGGGGCCTTTTTTACCTTCTTTTATTTCCCATCATTTGATCCTTTGGATCTACCTACAAACATTTGCTCCATGCTAATGATATAATAGAAAGAATCAAGCACTTAGCGGGATCTTTCAAAAGAAAAAATGCATGGTACTTCATCTCGGATACGGGAGAAGGGTGTTGGAAAGGAAGGCAAGGAACACCATACAGTGGTTGAACTACAAGGAAGCAGATCGAGTCGGAGGAGAATGACAAGGTTGAGTAACACAGTAGGCATGGCAAGCGGTACTAGATAGTACTATGCAGGAGGGCACGTGGTAGAGGGCTAAAATGGACAAAATAAATGGGTGTTTGTCATTATTATCAAGCTCACTTGGTAAGCAATGATCAGGAGAACATAGAAGAGACCCGCGTCGTCAGCGGCGGATGTGGCGGAGCTGAGGAGGCAGCAAGGATAGAATCTAGGACGATATTTATCCAAACAAAGTCATAAGCTGCATGCAATGTACATGTTCCTCGAAACGGGTTTCCGCATGCTTTATAGATAAAAAATCACCAAATCCATACAATAAGTTCAAGTGTAAGAAAATTAAGAAGAAATCTATTGGGCCAACAACACAAACATGCCCTACTAAAAATAGGGGGAAAGCCACTAGGTGGCCGGTAGCTCAATGGCTATGAGGCGTAGCAAGGCGACTAGAGTTGCCACAGTCATCGGGTCCCTCATGCTGCCAAGCCGATCCCAATCCCGCTCCCTAGAGAGCGGGTAAATTTGAATATAGAATTAGTGGCTCACCACAGAAAGTCCTGCTCAATCACCATCCTGTTACGAGTCGCCCAGAGAATCCAAGTGAATGCCATGAACACTAACCAGAAGAGTCATCTCCTACTCCTGGTCTGGTTGGTTCGAGTTTTGAGAAACGATGCTAGGTCCAGGGCCTCCCAATCAGGTCCCAGAGCCTCACCGGCAAAGCACCAAAGAAACCGAGCAGCCGTTGAGGTGAAGAAGAAGTGGGCCCCATTCTCCGAGACGACACAAAGAGGACATAGTCCATCGCCATTCCCATTCTGCTAGAGCACCTCAGTCCCGGACGAGAGGCGATCACGTAGAAAATGCCACGCAAAGATCTTGATCTTCGGGAAGGAGCGCTTTTCACAAGGTGTGATCCATGCGAAAGTCAGCCGTGAGCACAAAGCATGGTATGCGTAGCCAACAGAGAAGAGCCACAAAGGCGTCGTATGCAACATACATGTTGTGAATTACAATAACGTTTGATCAATGTCTGTGTATAAGTTCATTGTTCCATGACAATGCACCAGAACTATTACTTTGAAAAGGAGGGTTTACCCAAACCTTTGCATCAGACAATACACATAGCCTTTTTTCCAAGGATACACATAGCCATATTGATTAAGTTTAGAATATAATTTTTTAGAAAAGGAGGATTTATCTCTGACCTTTGCATCCGACGATAAAAATGCATATTTACTAAGTTCATATTAGAAAAATAGTAGTCTCTATAAAAAAAATATAAGAGCATTTAGGTCACTACTTCTGGGAGAAGAACGATTACTACCTACCACATTCCATCAGAAAATAAATTTGTTCCACTTTATAAGCTTAGATTCACCCTTTCTGGTAATGCATATGTTTTATGGGCACTGTAGGCGGCCTAGGGCCCGGGGCTTAGCCCAATCCTGGGTCTGCCCCTGCTTTCAGGTGCATGGTCAGAACTGTAGGCTGACAATGAATTGGAACAATCTTTTTTGACAATCAAGAGTTGGAAGATTCAATTTTGCATGCTTTCCCCCATTGCAAAAAGAAAGATAACGATGATCAAGTAGGACAAAAGAGAAGGCTTGAGACTGACAGGTATGTATATATCGAAGATCATAAAGCCGTACTATAAAGTTGTAACTCAGGCTTATCTACACCTCGGACGTGAAGAAAATAGTAAAAAATTCAAAATAAAATCTAAAAATTTAGGCATCCAAGATGCTCATGCATGCAATATTTTATGGTGTTTGAACATCTGAGAAGCTCGTGCCAAAAACAATTTAGCTCTCTAAGAAACTTTGAAAAAGAATACTGTTCATAGCTGATTTTTTTTTGTTCGCTCATCAAATGTCCGAACACCCTGAAATTTTCCGCGCACATGAGCATCTTGGATTTCTAAAAGAAGTAGATGTTTTTTGAATTTACTATTATTATTTTTAATTGACTGTTCACCCAGGTGTAGTAGATGAGCATGGGCATCGTTCCGAATTATGGCTCTTAATTTGGAGTACATCATCCATCAGTACCGTACATGCACAAGCTCATCTTCTTGGTATCATTCTTCCCCAGCGCTGCGAGAACACCGATATATCTACAGTAGTAATCTCGGCATGTCGTCGTGGCTGGGTGCAGATGGCCGGAGTGCAGATGCTAATATGATATGATCGAATCACATGACGGTGCAAGCGGTAACGTCCTCGTCGTTGAACATGTTCATGTACTTGACCTCCGGCGCGGCTGGGTCGGCCATGGCCTGCGGCACGTTGCGGACCAGGCCCGCCGGCGCCTTCTTGTCGTAGGAGCCGCCGACGTAGGGGTAGGTGGCCACCGTGTAGGGCACGTACGGCCACATATCCGCCGTCGTCTTCCCAGTTCTCTTCACCCTCGCCAGCACCTTGCGAGGCTCCACGTACCCCGTCACCGTCACCTTGTTGATCTTGCGATTCACCACCACCGTCGTTACACCTTTGGCATATGCATATGAACGTTCACCAAATAAATATATGAACTAAATGCTATATTTTCTATCCTCAAAATAAAAAAATATTTTCAAAAGAAAAGAATTAGATCGCTTGGTTTGACGTTTCAGATCGATATCGGTCAGTATGTGTATATGTACCCCGAATCGATTTGACGGCGTTCTTGACCCTCCTCTCGCAGCCATCACAGTCCATCTTCACCTTGATGTTCACCGTCTGTAGATAGATAGATAGATAGATAGATAGATAGATAGATAGATAGTTAAATGAAACTCCAGTTAATCACACGTTTGTGGCAGCTCAATTAACAAAATGACAAAAAAAAAGTGCAAAAAAAAATACATTGATCCCTTCACAAGATCAGAAGGCCATCTTCGGAAGATGGAGCTGCTTCCGATCGATGAACAAACCTACACCAAAAAAATAGAACACAAACGTGCTTGAATTCCACAATCCTCACCGTCAGTGGCCGCCTTTTCTTGATCCTGATGGCTTCCCTTGTATGTGTGAAGTTACACAGACGGGACAGATGATCCAAGGCGCCCATGATCACTCAACTTTTGCTTCCAGCAAGAACCACTGATGAGGCCAAGTACAGAACCTTAGGCGATGAAAGGGGCCATTTATATACCCAGGAGAAAGAATAGAGACAAGGACAGCGTGCCTAATCCTGCATGGTTAGGGTTGGTGCAAGACGCGAGAGTGATTAAACCTCAGAGGTTTCGGACTAAATGAAGTGTGTTGGGCAAGCGTGCATTTCTTTTCCTAGGATGGGACATGCCCCCGCAGCTCCATCCAGCGCGAGGTGCCCTGAGCGTGACCGCACCTCAATCATGCACTCAATCAAGACAAGGGGATAAAAAGTCCTGCCAAGGAAATGGATTTGCTTTTCTATCGAATCATATTCTTCGGATCATTCTGAAAGGGCTACATACCTAACCCGAATTCAAATCTTGACTTACGATCTACTTGCCAAAATTATGCACTAAAATCTGGCATAAAATGGTGATATAGCTAGGTTATTAGTATGTTCTTGACTAATGCGCCGGGTCTTTCACGTTACAGTACGATGTTGATTGCTCTGTTCCTTCTCGGGTTTGCATCGCGCCGTAGTTTTCAGCCTCTTTGCAAGGTTCTCCACTTCTCTGATCTGCTTTCAGTCTACGCTTTACAGTGGATTCGTACATCTGTCCCGCTTTATATTATACTTGCGTCTACCTTCGCTGCTCCTTTCGAGTTCAACACTAGATGCATGAATGGCTTGTGCATGTCACAAATGTCTCTTCTCCATATGCGGCTGCCTTTGGGAAAGAGGGGATATCTTATACTAGTTAAATGGCGTCACTGATGATCTGTTCCATGAAACGTGATCCATGAAGAAAAACTAATGAAGCATCGACTGAGCTATAACTTGATAAATGGAGAACAGCCAAGTGTGTAGGTTTTCAAAATGCATATTCAAGCATCACCCCATCATTTTTTTTCAAAAGGAATCTTAAACTGTAGTACGGCAACTCCAAAAAATAAATTTGCCACAACCAGCGAAAAATAGGAAAAGATGACTAAATATCTATCCTATTATTGGACCGCCATCCAAACCGGTTGTAAGTATTCCGTGCGAGCATCTCCCATCCGTTGAACCCAATATCAATATGCTCCTTGTGGGACATGGCTGAGTAATGACCATATACGGATCCAATAGACGCCCTGAAGATAACCTGCAAAAAATAATGATGGTTCATTCCGATAATTCCATATGGCCCCAAGTAATGCACATACTCCAATTCAAATATGCCCCGTGGTCTTAGGCTCTATCTCAGTTAACCAGGTCCCAAATAAATGCGAGATTGAGACTGGCGAAACAACATTAAAAGCAGCGTGAATAGTTCTCCACGGTAACTTGGCAAGTGGGCATTGGATAAAAAGATGTTCTATTGTTTCATCCTGATCACAGAAGTAGCATCTTTTGCTCACTTCCCAACTACACTTAGCCAAGTTATATTTTGTCAAAATTACTCCCTCATGCACCACATAAACACCTTGATTTTCAAAGGCACTTTAACTTAACAAATGTGTATCGTCCTTGGGACAGGCCCGGTGTTAATCAAATCCATATACATATATTTAACCGAGAATACTCCTGACGCAGACAACTTCCAATGTTAGGAGTCTGCTACATCAGAAAGGTTAATCTTCATTAACCTACGCACGAGATGCTGCCATCTATCCCATCAATCAACCAATAAAGACCGTCAAAACTGAATGCTCAGATGAACAAATCCCAACACTGTACCAACAAAAACCTCTTTCCACTTTACAATGTTATATAGGGAGGGATACAGCAAGGCTAATGGAATCTCACCCAACCAGGTGTCCTCCCAAAACCTAGTACCCTGTCCATTCCCTACAATGAATTTGCTCCTGTTAAAGAAGGCAACCTTTGCCCTCATAAGCCCCTTCCAAAAAGGAGAGTCGGATGGTTGTGCCGTCACTTGAGCCAGTGTTTTAGAATGTAAATATTTATTATGCAGCAGCTGAATCCAAACCCCGTCCCTCTCTACCGCCAACCGATAAACCCATTTGCTAAGTAAGCACTTATTCTTCACCTCTAGATTTTCAATACCCGAGCTGAAGGAAATATGCCCTAGAGGCAATAATAAAGTTATTATTTATTTCCTTAATTCATGATAAATTTTTATTATTCATGCTAGAATTGTATTAACCGAAAACTTAGTACATGTGTGAATGCATAGACAAAACATATAGTCCCTAGTATGCCTCTACTTGACTAGCTCATTAATCAAAGATGGTTATGTTTCCTAAACATAGACATGTGTTGTCATTTGATGAACGGGATCACATCATTAAGAGAATGATGTGATGGACATGACCCATCCGTTAGCTTAGCATTATGATTGTAACAGTTTCTTTGCTACTGCTTTCTTCATGACTTATACAAGTTCCTCATATATGAGATTATGCAACTCCCGAATACCAGAGGAACACTTTGTGTGCTACCAAACGTCACAACGTAAATGGATGATTATAAAGGTGCTCTACAGGTGTCTTCGAAGGTGTTTATTGGGTTGGCATAGATCAAGATTAGGATTTGTCACTCCGTGTTTCGGAGAGGTACCTCTGGGCCCTCTCGGTAATACTCATCACTATAAGCCTTGCAAGCATTGTAACTAATGAGTTATTTTTGGGATGAAGTATTACGGAACGAGTAAAGAGACTTACCGGTAACAAGATTGAAATAGGTATGATGATACCGACGATCGAATCTCGGACAAGTAACATACCGATGACAAAGGGAACAACATATGTCGTTATGCGGTTTGACCAATAAAGATCTTCGTAGAATATGTAGGAACCAATATGAGTATCTAGGTTCCGCTATTGGTTATTGACCAGAAGTGGTCTCGGTCATGTCTACATAGTTCTCGAACCCGTAGGGTCCGCACGCTTAACATTTGATGATGATCGGTATTATGAGTTTATGTGTTTTGATGTACCGAAGGTTGATCGGAGTCCCGGATGTGATCACGGACATGACGAGGAGTCTCGAAATGGTCGAGACATAAAGATTGATATATTGGAAGGCTATGTTTGGACACCGGAAAGGTTCCGAGTGGTTCGGGCATTTTCCGGAGTACTGGGAGGTTACTCGAACCCCCCGGGGAGTCAATGGGCCTTAATGGGCCACGGTGGAAGAGAGGAGGAGGAGGCCAAGGTGGGCCCCCCTGCCCAATCCGAATTGGGAGGGGGGTCGGCCCCCCTTTCCTTCTCTCCCTCTCCCTCTTCCTTCTTATCCTACTCTAACTAGGGAAGGGGGGAAACTTACTCCTACTGGGAGTAGGACTCCCCCCTTGGGCGCGCCATAGAGGGTCGGCCCTCCCCTCCTCCACTCCTTTATATATGGGGGAGGGGGGCACCCCATAGAGACACAAGTTGATCTTTCAGTCGTGTGCGGTGCCCCCCTCCACAGATTTCCACCTCGGTCATATCATCGTAGTGCTTAGGAGAAGCCTTGCACCGATAACTTCATCATCACTGTCAACATGCCATCATGCTGACGAAACTCTCCCTCGACCTCAGCTGGACCTAGAGTTTGTGGGACGTCACCGAGCTGAACGTGTGCAGATTGCGGAGGTGTCGTACCTTCGGTGCTAGGATCGGTCGGATCGTGAAGACGTACGACTACATCAACCGTGTTTTCATAATGCTTCCGCTTTCAGTCTACGAGGGTACATAGACAACACTCTCCCCTCTCTTTGCTATGCATCACCTAGATAGATCTTGCGTGATCGTAGGAAATTTTTTGAAATTGATGCGTTCCCAAACAGTGGCATCCGAGCCAGGTCTATGCGTAGATGTTATATGCACGAGCAGAACACAAAGAGTTGTGGGCGATAATAGTCATACTGCTTATCAGCATGTCATACTTTGATTTGGCAGTATTATTGGATGAAGCGGCTCAGACCGACATTACGCATATGCTTACGCAACACTGGTTCTACCGACGTGCTTCGCACACAGGTGGCTAGTGAGTGTCTGTTTCTCCAACTTCAGTTGAATCGAGTGTGGCTATGCCCGGTCCTTGTTGAAGGTTAAAACAGTACACTTGACGAAAAATTGTTGTGGTTTTAATGCGTAGGTAAGAACGGTTCTTGCTAGAAGCCCATAGCAGCCACGTAAAACTTGCAACAACAAAGTAGAGGACGTCTAATTTGTTTTTGCAGGGCTTGCTGTGATGTGATATGGTCAAGGCATGATGTGATATAAATTGTTGTATGAGATGATCATGTTTTTGTAACAAAGTTATCGGCAACTGGCAGGAGCCATATGGTTGTCGCTTTATTGTATGCAATGCAATCGCCATGTAATTGTTTTACTTTATCACTAAGCGGTAGCGATAGTCGTAGTAACAATACTTGGCGAGACGACAATGATGCTATGATGGAGATCAAGGTGTCGCGCCGGTGACGATGGAGATCATGACGATGCTTCGGTGATGGAGATCATAAGCACAAGATGATGATGGCCATATCATGTCACATATTTTGATTGCATGTGATTTATCTTTTATGCATCTTATTTTGCTTAGTATGGCAGTAACATTATAAGATGATCCCTTACTAAATTTCAATGTATAAGTGTTCTCCCTGAGTATGCACCGTTGCTACAGTTCATAGTGCCGAGACACCACGTGATGCTCGGGTGTGATAAGCTCTACGTTCACATACAACAGGTGCAAGCCAGTTTTGCACACGCAGAATACTCGGGTTAAACTTGACGAGCCTAGCATATGCAGATATGGCCTCGGAACACTGAGACCGAAAGGTCGAACGTGAATCATATAGTAGATATGATCAACATAGTGATGTTCACCATTGAAAACTACTCCATCTCACGTGATGATCAGACATGGTTTAGTTGATTTGAATCACGTGATCACTTAGATGATTAGAGGGATGTCTATCTAAGTGGGAGTTCTTAAGTAATATGATTAATTGAACTTTAATTTATCATGAACTTAGTACCTGATAGTATTTTGCATCTCTATGTTGTTGTAGATCAATGGCCAGTGCTACCGTTCCTTTGAATTTTAATGTGTTCCTAGAGAAAGCTAAGTTGAAAGATGGTGACAGCAACTACACGGACTGGGTCCGTAACTTGAGGATTATCCTCATTGCTGCACCGAAAAATTATGTCCTGGAAGCACCGTTGGGTGCGAGGCCTACTGCAGATGCTACTAATGACATTAAGAACATCTGGCAGAGCAAAGCTGATGACTACTCGATAGTTCAGTGTGCCATGCTTTACGGCTTAGAAGCGGGACTTCAACGACGTTTTGAACGTCATGGAGCATATGAGATTTTCTAGGAGTTGAAGTTAATATTTCAAGCAAATGCCCGGATTGAGAGATATGAAGTCTCCAATAAGTTTTACAACTGTAAAATGGAGGAGAATAGTTCTGTCAGTGAACACATACTCAGAATGTCTGGGTACCACAACCACTTGACTCAACTGGGGGTTAATCTTCCTAATGATAGTGTCATTGACAGAGTTCTTCAATCACTGCCACCAAGCTACAAAAGCTTCGTGATGAACTATAATATGCAAGGGATGAACAAGACTATTCCCGAGCTCTTCGCAATGCTAAAGGCTGCGGAGGTAGAATCAAAAAGGAGCATCAAGTGTTGATGGTCAACAAGACCACTAGTTTCAAGAAAAAGGGCAAAGGGCAGAAGGGGAACTTCAAGAAGAACGGCAAAAAGGTTGCTGCTCAAGAGAAGAAACCCAAGCCTGTACCTAAGCCTGAAACTGAGTGCTTGGTCACTGGAAGCGGAACTGCCCCAAGTATTTGGCGGATAAGAAGGATGGCAAAGTGAAAGGTATATTTGATATACTTGTTATTGATGTGTACTTAACTAATGCTCGCAGTAGCGCCTGGGTATTTGATACTGGTTCTGTTGCTAATATTTGCAACTCGAAATAGGGGCTACAGATTAAGTGAATATTGGCTAAGGACGAGGTGACGATGCGCGTGGGAAATGGTTCCAAAGTCGATGTGATCGCAGTTGGCACGCTACCTCTACCTCTACCTTCAGGATTAGTTTTAGACCTAAATAATTGTTATTTGGTGCCAGCGTTGAGCATGAACATTATATCTGGATCTTGTTTGATGCGAGATGGTTATTCATTTAAATCGGAGAATAATGGTTGTTCTATTTATATGAGTAATATCTTTTATGGTCATGCACCCTTGTTGAGTGGTCTATTTTTGTTGAATCTCGATACACATATTCATAGTATTGAAGCCAAAAGATGCAAAGACAATAATGATAGTGCAACTTATTTGTGGCACTGTCGTTTGGGTCATATCGGTGTAAAGCGCATGAAGAAACTCCATGCTGATAGACTTTTGGAATCACTTGATTATGAATCACTTGGTGCTTGCGAACAGTGCCTTATGGGCAAGATGACTAAAACTCCGTTCTTCGAAACAATGGAACGAGCTACTGACTTGTTGGAAATAATACATACAGATGTATGCGGTCCAATGAGTATTGAGGCTCGTGGTGGGTATCATTATTTTCTTACCTTCACAGATGATTTGAGCAGATATGGTTATATCTACTTAATGAAGCATAAGTCTGAAACATTTGAAAAGTTGAAAGAATTTCAGAGTGAAGTGGAAAATTATTGTAACAAGAAAATAAAGTTTCTACGATCTGATAGTGAAGGAGAATATTTGAGCTATGAGGTTGGTCTTCATTTGAAATAGCATGGGATAGTTTCACAATTAACGCCACCTGGAACACCACAGCGAAATGGTGTGTCTGAACATCGTAACCGTACTTTATTGGATATGGTGCGATCTATGATGTCTCTTACTGATTTCTGCTATCGTTTTGGGGTTATGCTTTAGAGACGGTTGCATTCACTTTAAATAGGACACCATTAAAATCCGTTGAGACGACGCCTTATGAACTATGGTTTGGCAAGAAACCAAAGTTGTCGTTTCTTAAAGTTTGGGGCTGCAATGCTTATATGAAAAAGCTTCAACCTGATAAGCTCAAACCCAAATCGGAGAAGTGTGTCTTCATAGGATACCCAAAGGAAACTGTTGGGTACACCTTCTATCACAGATCCGAAGGCAAAATCTTTGTTGTTAAGAATGGATCATTTCTAGAGAAGGAGTTTCTCTCGAAAGAAGTGAGTGGGAGGAAAGTAGAACTTGATGAGGTATTTGTACCTTCTCCCTTATTGGAAAGTAGTTCATCACAAAAATCAGTTCCCATGATTCCTACACCAATTAGTGAGGAAGCTAATGATGATGATCATGAAGCTTCTGATCGAACCTCGTAGGTCTTCCAGAATAAGATCCGCACCACAGTGGTATGATAAACCTGTTCTGGAAGTCATGTTACTAGACCATGATGAACCTACGAACTATGAGGAAGCGATGATGAGCCCAGATTCCGTGAAATGGCTTGAAGCCATGAAATCTGAGATGGGATCCATGTATGAGAACAAAGTGTGGACTTTGGTGGACTTTCCCGATGATCGGCAAGCCATAGAAAATAAATGGATCTTTAAGAAGAAGACCGACGCAGACGGTAATGTTACCATTTAGAAAGCTCAACTTGTTGCGAAAAGTTTTCGAAAAGTTCAAGGAGTTGACTACGATGAGACTTTCTCACCCGTAGTGATGCTTAAGTCTGTCCGAATCATGTTAGCAATTGCTGCATTTTATGATTATGAAATTTGGCAAATGGATGTCAAAACTGCATTCATGAATGGATTTCTGGAAGAAGAGTTGTATATCATGCAACCAGAAGGTTTTTTCAATCCAAAGGGTGCTAACAAAGTGTGCAAGCTCCAGCGATCCATTTATGGACTGGTGCAAGCCTCTCAGAGTTGGAATAAACGCTTTGAGTGTGATCAAAGCATATGGTTTTATATAGACTTTTGGAGAAGCCTGTATTTACAAGAAAGTGAGTGGGAGCTGTGTAGCATTTCTGATATTATATGTGGATAACATATTGTTGATTGGAAATGATATAGAATTTCTGGATAGCATAAAGGGATACCTGAATAAGAGTTTTTCCATGAAAGACCCTGGTGAAGCTGCTTACATATTGGGCATCAAGATCTATAGAGATAGATCAATACACTTAATTGGACTTTCACAAAGCACATACACTACTAGGAAAATGCTTATAGGTAGACATTTAGCAGTAGCATTGGCTAAAGACCCCGCGCCACTACTATTTAGCAGTAGCGCCTGACAACACCAGCGCTGCAAGTAAGGGTTAGCAGTAGCACGGGATATCCTATCCAGCGTTGTTGTTGATGGGCCACGCTCTCAGCCCACTGTTACAGCTTTAGCTATATTGCTGGGCCTCCTTCCCCGCGCTGCCGCTAAGCCCACCTCTGCTTCCCCCACGCGCCCCTCCCTCTCACTCACTCACACTCACAGATCGAATCCCTCAATCCCCCGATCCGGCCGCCCTCCCTCGTGCGGGCCCTCTTCCCTCATCGGCCACCCTTCCCCACGTCGGCCCTCCTC
>NC_041389.1:436723145-436743454 GCF_002162155.2 Triticum dicoccoides | reverse complement strand
CGCGCGCGCCGGCCCTCTCCTCCACCGAGAGGTACTCCTCCCTCCTTCCTCCTCCTCCCTCCCTCCCTAGTTATAGTTATTAGTGAGTAGTTATTTTGAATCCTATATAGTTGAAAAATGTAGGTTTTTAGAATAATGTAGGTTATGATCGAAACCTAGCTAGGATAGATTAGGTATGAACCCTAGTTAATTTGTATGAACCCTAGGTTTTTAAATTTAGCTAGGTTTTAAAGTTAGGACAGAAAATTAGCTAGGTTTTTAATTAGGTGTAGTTAATAGAATTTAGGTGTTTTAGGTGTATTTAACAGAATTTTAGGTGTTATAGTTGTTTTAGGTGTAGTTAACAAAATTTTAGGTGTTTTAGTTGTTTTAGGTGTAGTTAACAGAATTCTAGGTATTTTTTTAGTTAAAGCAATTGTTGTTATTTTTTAGTTAAAGCAATTTTTCCTATTATATGCAAATATGTAGTGGACATGTCATATTTTAAACATGTCACATTTTGGACATGTCATATTTTTCCGAGTGGCCTATGTTTTGCCAGAAATGTCGATTCATTTACATTCTGGCAAATTTCAGGCGCTCAATATGTCCTGCTTTTAGCAAAGGTCATGCCGAATTTTGCTAAGTGTTTATTAATTTTGTTTCATAATTAAGCATTTTGTTATCGACGACGATGATGCCTATCCCGCATCCTTGTCGTCGACTCGGCGGAGGACTCCTGCTTGAGCCAAGGGGCCATTTCCGGGACTGGGCTCCGCCGGGCTGGTACTGGGTTGTGCTACCTTCTAGTGAGCGCAGCTTAGTGAGGAGCCAGCTCGTCGTCAACCCGGAGCTTCTTTGGTGGCGGTCACGTGGGCCTGCATCGGTGCAGAGGCTTGATTCCCCCGCGCAGGTGGTACAGCATTGTGTCACGGAGGAGAACACGCACATCCACCGCTACTTGGTTTCGTTGGCGAACGGCAGGTTCTCCAATACCTGGCAGATTCTTTGGGGACCTCACCGGAGCTATGATCCTGTGATGGTTCCTTCTCTTTGGGTGTCCCCATCGGGGCCCACTGAACCTAGAGGAGCTATTATTCGAGATGTATTAGTGATATTATATGATGATCTTTGCTACAAACTACTATATATGTATTCGATGATGGATTATTAATTACCTATTAGTTATTTGCTTATTGAATGCAAAAGATGAGTGTGGTTTGTGCTACAAACTACTATATATGTATTCGATGATGGATTATATGATGATATTTGCTACAAACTAGGTTCGATGATGATCTTTTCTACAAAGTACTACAAACTACAAATTTTAGGTCTTCTAGTTGTTATATGATGATCTTTGCTACAAACTACTATATATGTATTCGATGATGGATTATTAATTACCTATTAGGAAATGTCTGACGACGAAAGGGAATTCGATATGTGCGATTACTGCGAAGATGAGCGCGGTCTGTGCGACATGCCTCACCTGGTGGAAGGTCGGCGCTTCAGCATCAAGCTCCAAGAGACCTTCGATGTTGATACGGTACGCAACGATGACAAGTGTTTTTTGTTATTTTTGCACGACTTCTCTGCTTCTTCAACGTGTAATTTCCGTCTTTTACAATTCGACTAGCTTATCCCATGCCATGCAAGACGCTATGTCTTGGAGAAGATGGGTTTTGAATATCATGAAAGCATGGAGACAAAGATAATTCAACTAAGGACCCATCATGGTTATGATTTTGCTGTAAAACTATACAATTCTATGAACTCATCCAATTTTAGTTGCCTGAATTGGGAAGCCCTTTGCAAGGCGTATGATTTTCATGAGGGTATGCTTGTCACCTTCGATCTTGGTGATCCTGACATCGACGAAAAGAATATGACCATTTGGGTCCTTGTTGACACGCTTCCAGTTCTACCGCTGTGTGAGTTTATCAAACATATTTATTAAGTAATTTATATTGTTTATTTCAAAGTATTTGATAGGTTATTTCCATTGACAGCTTATTTTCATTCTTTAAAAAATGTACGAAAGATGGTAGACAGAACCTACTACTACAATGATGAAGCACAATTAACTTATAAGGAGAAAGATGGTCTTATCGCATTTTTTACTGATCTTGAGAATTACAATAGCTATTATCGAATTCCTCAAAATTATGGTCAATATGTGCCACTAGTGCACGCGGTGTGCTACGATAACATCAATGGAGATGGCATGGTAAGATTTTCTACTATTACGACATCCGTGCATCTTTTGCATAATTTTTTCTAAAACTAAACTACATTGCTAACTACAAAGTAATTACTATGTTTTTTAACAGAAAATCCTGATGGATTGTGTGCCTTATCTGATGTTGCCAAGAGGTCGCGCTGATGTCATGAGCTGATGGCCACCACGGCCAGGTCAGCCGCAGTATCCACATCACTCCTATCCATACCGGATTTCTAAAAGCGAGGAAGCCATGATAATAAATGATTGGAAAAAATGTTTCGACCATCGTAGAGAGCTACTTGGAAGCAACATTGTGCGTAGGCCAAGACTTGGAGACAGGATGATCTCCATTCTTCATTATGGAGAGTCCAGTTTCCTTAATGAAGAGTCAATGCCTATCTTGTTTTATGATATTTTACCTAAGAGAGGGTAAAGTAGGTCCTAGGTAGAATGTGTTATTATGTGCTACAATGTGTTAGCTAGAGTTGATGAGGAGGATGAGGAGTTGTGATTATGACTAGTGACCAACTTGTTATATATATGATGTCTCATTGACGAACATTGTTTGGTGGTGATGACTAGTAGTAATGAATATGCTATTTAAAAGACTAGTTCATGATGAGTTGTTATTGTATAAAAGATATATCTATTTAAACATGTACAGCGCCAAAATATGAAAAAAAACATAAACTTTAGCAGTGGCGCGGGCCAAAATATTACCAGCAGCGCTCATTTACCAGTAGTGCGGGTCAAAACAAGCGCTACTGCTATAAAATAGCTGTAGCACCGTAGCAGTAGCGCGCCTACCCGCGCTACTAATAGCAAAAAAACAGCGCTACTGGTAAGGGTTTTCCTAGTAGTGATACCTTGATAAAGTTTTGAAGAAGTTCAAAATGGATCTGTCAAAGAAAGGGTTCTTGCCTGTGTTACAAGGTGTGAAGTTGAATCAGACTCAATGCACGGCCACTACAGAAGATAGAGAGAAAATGAAAGTCATTCCCTATGCTTCAGTCATAGGTTCTATCATGTATGCAATGTCGTGTACCAGACCTAATGTATGTCTTGCTATAAGCATAGCAGGGAGGTACCAAAGTAAACCCAGAGTGGAGCACTGGACAGCGGTCAAGAACATCCTGGAATACCTGAAAAGGACTAAGGATATGTTTCTTGTTTATGCAGGTGAAAAAGAGCTTGTCGTAAACGGTTACGTCGATGCAAGATTTGACACTGATCCGGATAACTCTAAGTCACAAACCGAATACGTATTTTTATTGAATGGAGGAGTTGTCAGTTGGTGCAGTTCCAAGCAGAGCGTCGTGGCGGGATCTACGTGTGAAGCAGAGTACATTGCTGCTTCGGAAGCAGCAAATGAAGGAGTTTGGATGAAGGAGTTCATATCCGACCTAGGTGTCATACCTAGTGCATCGGGTCCAATGAAAATCTTTTGTGACAATACTGGTGCAATTGCCTTGGCAAAGGAATCCAGATTTCACAAGAGAACCAAACGCATCAAGAGACGCTTCAATTCCATCTGTCATCAAGTGTCGGAAGGGGACATAGAGATTTGAAAGATACACACGGATCTGAATGTTGCAGACCCATTGACTAAGCCTCTTCCACAACCAAAACATGATCAACACCAAGACTCCATGGGTGTTAGAATCATTACTATGCAATCTAGATTATTGACTCTAGTGCAAGTGGGAGACTGAAGGAAATATGCCCTAGAGGCAATAATAAAGTTACTGTTTATTTCCTTAATTCATGATAAATGTTTATTATTCATGCTAGAATTGTATTAACCGGAAACTTAGTACATGTGTGAATACATAGACAAAACATATAGTCCCTAGTATGCCTCTACTTGACTAGCTCGTTAATCAAAGATGGTTATATTTCCTAACCATAGACATGTGTTGTCATTTGATGAATGGGATCACATCATTAGGAGAATGATGTGGTGGACATGACCCATCCGTTAGCTTAGCATTATGATCGTAACAGTTTCTTTGCTACTGCTTTCTTCATGACTTATACAAGTTCCTCGGACTATGAGATTATGCAACTCCCGAATACCGGAGGAACACTTTGTGTGCTACCAAATGTCACAACGTAAATGGGTGATTATAAAGGTGCTCTACATATGTCTATAAAGGTGTTTGTTGGGTTGGCATAGATCAAGATTAGGATTTGTCACTCCGTGTTTTGGAGAGGTATCTCTGGGCCCTCTCGGTAATACTCATCACTATAAGCCTTGCAAGCATTGTAACTAATGAGTTAGTTGCGGGATGAAGTATTACGGAAAGAGTAAAGAGACATACCGGTAATGAGATTGAACTAGGTATGATGATACAGACGATCGAATCTCGGGCAAGTAACATACCGATGACAAAGGGAACAACGTATGTTGTTATGCGGTTTGACCGATAAAGATCTTCGTAGAATATGTAGGAACCAATATGAGCATCCAGGTTCTGCTATTGGTTATTAACCGGAAATAAGTCTCGGTCATGCTTAACGTTCGATGACGATCGATATTATGAGTTTATGTGTTTTGATGTACCGAAGGTTGTTAGGAGTCCCGTATGTGATCACGGACATGACGAGGAGTCTCGAAATGGTTGAGACATAAAGATTGATATATTGGAAGGCTATGTTTGGACACCAGAAAGGTTCCGAGTGGTTCGGGCATTTTTTCGGAGTAGTAGGAGGTTACCGGAACCCCCCGGGGAGTCAATGAGCCTTAATGGGCCATGGTGGAAGAGAGGAGGAGGAGGCCAAGATGCCCCCCCCCCCAAGCCCAATCCGAATTGGGAGGGGGTCGGGCCCCCTTTCCTTCTCTCCCTCTCCCTCTTCCTTCTTCTCCTACTCCAACTAGGGAAGGGGGGAAACCTACTCCTACTAGGAGTAGGACTCCCCCCTTGGGCGCGACATAGAGGGCCGGCCCTCCCCTCCTCCACTCCTTTATATACAGGGGAGGGGGCACCCCATAGAGACACAAATCGATCAAGTTGATCTTTTAGCCATGTGTGGTGCCCCCCTCCACAGATTTCCACCTCGGTCATATCGTCATAGTGCTTAGGCGAAGCCCTGCGCCGGTACCTTCATAATCACCGTCAACACTCCATCGTGTTGATGAAACTCTCCCTCGACCTCAGCTGGATCTAGAGTTCATGGGACGTCACCGAGCTTAAAGTGTGCAGATCGCGGAGGTGCCGTACCTTCGGTGCTAGGATCGGTCGAATCATGAAGACGTACGACTGCATCAACCGCGTTGTCATAACGCTTCCACTTTCGGTCTACGAGGGTACGTAGACAACACTCTCCACTCCCGTTGCTATGCATCACCTAGATAGATCTTGCGTGATCGTAGGAAATTTTTTGAAATTGCTGCATTCCCCAACACAAGCCACCTTGGTCCTTTGGTCTACAGATAAAGTCTCATTTGGCCAACCTATATTTAGTTTTATTTTCATCGAGTTTCCATAGGAAGCGAGATTAATAAAAAAATCCAATATTTTCCTTACCCCTACTATTAGTTCAAAGAAGGAAAGGAGGAACATCGGCATACTAGTGAGCACCAAGTTTATCAGAACCAGTCTTCCTCCATAAGATAAGAGTTTGCCCTTCCAGCAACTCAAATTGTTTTCAAATCGATCTTCGATACACTTCCACTCTTTATTAGTGAGCTTGCGATGATGAATTGGGATCCCCAAGTGAGTAAAAGGTAAAGAACCTGGTTCACAGCCGAACAACTATTTATAATGATCTTGTTATTCTTTGGCACATCCAAAATAGAACTACTCACTCTTATTAAAGTTGATCTTCAGTCCGGACAGTTGTTCAAAAAGGCATAGAACTAGTTTCATGTTTCTTGCCTTAGCTAGATCATGTTCCATGAAAATAATAGTGTTGTTTGCATATTGTACAATGGTTACACCCCATCCACCAAATGTGGGATGAGACCACCTACCCAGCGTCCTCTTTCGCTCTGTTGATTATAACAGCCAACATATCAACGACAACATTAAATTAGATCAGAGACATCGGATCTCCCTTGGACCTTTTTGCGTCTGGAAGAAATGACCAATATCGTCATTAACCTTGATTCTAGCGCTGCCTTCCTGTACAAATGATTCGACCTGCTTCCTCCAAGCCGGATCAAACCCTTTCATACGCAAAGTCTGCTGTAAGGATGGTCATTTCACTTTATCATAAGCCTTGTCAAAGTCCACTTTGAAGACCATTCCATCGAGTTTCTTCGAATGGATTTCGTGCAAGCTTTCATGTAGGACGACCACTCCCTCGAGAATGTGGCGTCCTAGCATGAAAGCAGTTTGGCTTCGCTGAACAACAAGATGTGATATCTTTCTCAGGTGATTCATACCCACTTTAGTAAAAATCTTGAACCTCACATTCAGCAAACAAATCGGTCTGAATTGCTCAATGCGAATCACTTCCTCCTTCTTTGGTAACAAGGTCATCGTTCCAAAGTTCAATTTAAATAATTGTAAATGACCATTAAACAGATCAAGGAACATAGGCATCAAGTCGCTTTTAATAAATATCCCTATATTTCTTATAAAACTACTGGGAAGCCATCCGGACCAGGTGCTTTGTTATTTTTCATTTACGAAATAGCCTCAAGCACTTCCTTCTCCGAAAATGGGGCGGTGAGAACCTCGTTCTCATCATCTCACAGTTGAGAAATATCATCACCCCATCATGAACACCAGTCTGTCCTATCCCCTCTTTTTTCGAGAAATTTTTGCCTTATATTTAACTAGATATGTTTACAGGCATATATAAAGCATCGTGGAGGTTTAACGGCCAAACTTGGCATCCCTTGCAAAGAGAAACGAGCTAAGTTATTTTTGATAAAGGACGTTTTCATTAACTCAAAATGTATTATCAAGCGGATAGCACACCGAGTGATACCCAGCTTCTGCATTGCTACGATGTACACAACAAATGAAATAAAAAGATATGATGGCAACAATAAAGTCATAGAGACCGACAATATGCTTATGTCGAAGGAGGAGGTGGACCGATCCGAAGATTATGCTGCCGCCCATGTTGGTAAAAAAACTTCTGGCTATCCGGTTCAACCACATACACATCGTCTTGAATAGCGATTGGGACTCCGTTCGAAGTAGCATAGATCGCGTACAAGGCCAATATATACAACAGAAAGTAACTTGCAAAGGAGAGTTTTTTGCCATTAAAAAGTAATACCAGTTCTACATAGCCAGAGCGACCACAATAAGATAGATGATATCACCATCGCTAGAGTGTTAAACCTATAAGATATTTCGTGAAGTGAGGGGCTATATACATTGACAACACTTATGAGTGGATACAAATTGAACGTTGTTTGGATGACTGACCATGTCGAACACGCAAACTTGCATTGCAAGAAGAGGTGTTTGATTTTTGATACAAAAGCTACACTTCTTGCTTCCTTGCAGTTGCGATGAGTGAGGTTGTCTTTAGTGAGCACAACTCCCCTTCGAAGATACCACATGAAAATCTTAACTTTTAATGGTATCTTTGATTTCCATATTTGTTTATTATTACCCATTGAAATGTTTGAGTGCATGAAGGCAAGGTACATAATCAGATGTAGTGAGATTCCAAGAAACACATTCTATCCTTGTGTTAGGTTAGCTAATTCCAAACAGGATAACACATGTTGCCATGACACAAGACAGGGGCCAACCAAATCCCGCCTAAATGATACATCCGGCGGGGTGGAGTTGAGCACGTGCGCAAGAGTATCATTCTTATCGCGGAAAATACGGTACATGGATGGATACTATTTTTGGAGAGTAGTGTTTCGTGACCACTTATCCTCCCACAAAAGTGTCTTAGGTCGAGGTCTACCGTGAAAGGTCCAAAGCGAAAAAGATACTCTTTGTCCTCGTCGGGCAGGACAAAAAATACGGGTCCTAGGCTTTCAATATGCTTAGGGACATCGCTTTTTGGTTTGGATACCTATTGCGCAACATGGTTTTAAACACCCTCCTCGGTAAGTAGCTTGAACGCCCTCCTCAGAAAGCCAAACTGAGCAAGGGAGGGCTTCACGGGCCAGCCATTTAAGTGTTATATTAACAATTTCATGATTTGACCGTGAAATAAGAGCTTCCAAGGGGCTCACACAATCGCCATCGACTAACACCGAGACAGAAGTGTGTAAGGCCAACGCCACGCACCGAACAACTCCGCTTTTCTCTCCGAAAAAATAGCGTCTATAACAGTAGCACAACAAGATATACGAATGAAAAATACAGCATCAGAACATAATTAAAACCTAAGCCAATATAGACAATCCAAAAGAAAAAACCCAACCACAATAACCTGCTAAAGAAAAAAATAGTTAATTCCACAAGTGAAGAATGATGCAGCGAAGCACGCATTAACCTGTAGTAAAGTTACTAAGCTCCCAAGAATTGGAGCTCTTCTAGTAAATCGGGGTTGTTTGAGACTGGGTGGGCCCATTTGATAGGGGATAGAAAGTTGTGCAACAGATTAACGACAAATGTATTACAAAACCTGTAAATGCAGCGCCAACACCGCAAGAGCTATGTCTCGCCTGTACCAATTCCTATCAGGAATCGCCTATGGGTGAGCGACTATTGGGTCGGCCTATTAGCGCTCGTCGACCGTGTCGTTGTAGGTTCGCTCTGCTCCGGCTTTCTACAGTTTTTTATTTGTCATTGTCTTTTGTTTTTTCTTTGTTTTCATCGGTTTTCTTCTATTTTTCTTTGTTATACTTTGCTTTTCTTTGTTTCTTTGTCAGTTTTTTATCTTTTTTCTTATTTTTAACTTTTTTAACACATATCTGCTTTTTCAGAGTAAACAATGTAAAATTTAGAGAACACATGAAATATCTTTTTGATACATGTTAGATGTTTTTCAAATACATGATCATTTTTGTCATGATGTGCATTTCTTTAAATACATATTTTGAATGCATTCTCGGATACATGGTAACATTTTTCAAATACATGTTGTAAATACTTTAATGGCATGGAACTTTTTAAAACTACGTAAAGATTTTTTTTTTGTATAAATGTTTTAAAAGTTTCGCAATCCTTTTTTGGAAAACACATAAATATTTCTTTAAAATGTCAACTATATTTTTTTAAAGAACTAAACATTTTTTACCTACCAGAAAAATTACACTGTAAAACCCTTTTTAAAATGTCATGTGTATTTTTTAATGTTAAAAAATATATATTTTACATTACACAAAAAAAAGTACATTGTATACACATTTTTGAAACTCGTGAATGCAAAAAAATGTATGAAACATTTGTTTTTATTACCTGACCATTTTTTTCATTGTATGTATATATTTTTGAAGTGTCATCACATGCATTTTTTTAAACGTGTGACCTCAGCATGATGCAGCCACATGGTTACTGGGCCGGCCCAGCAATGGCTCTCTACAGGTAACCCTATGCTTGGAATCGTTGTAGGCAGCACACAGCCGCGCTGTGCCAACACGAGACTACTAGTGAACAATTGTGGAAGCAGAGTTGTTTCAAAAAAAATTGTGGAAGCAGAGAGCAACTAACTGGAGGTTACCCCTTATGGGGGACCTCCAGCTGTCACATTTAGTGCTCTTAGAGCATGCCAAGTGGTGTGTCCAGCCCCTGTCACATGTCTCGTAATGGGTGCTTCTTCTAAATTTTTTTTTCTGTACATGTTTTTGGGTTTTAGATAGATTTTTTCTTGGTTTTTTTTGGCTTTTCGGTTTTCATCCAGTTTTCCCTAGGTTTTGGAGAGAGAGAAAGAGAGAGAAATTTGTGTGCGATTTTTTTGTGCTTCCAGAAGAAGCTCATATTTGTTTTTTATGGAGGCACGGACTTACTTTCGCGAGAAATACAGTTGTGCTTCTCAGACAAGGAAAAGTTTACAACATTAATGTGTGGGTTTTTTCCTGCTTCCACGAGCGGCATAGTTTTGCTTCTCGTGTAGGCACAAATTTGCTTCTGTGAAAGTGCGTTTGTGTTTCTCGGGAAGAAAACTGTGCTTTAACGAAAAGCACAGATTTGCTTCCGCGAGAAACAGATATGTGATTCTCGGAGAGGGTAAAAACGTGAAGAAAAAAAGTGCTTCTGACTCCCTTTTTTCTTCCTTTTTTGTCATTAATTTCTATTGTTGCTATTTTTTTTCTGGTTTTTCATAATTTTATATTTCTTTTGTATTGTACCTTTTTTGGATTTTCGGGTTTCCATTTTTATTCATGAAGAGAAGTTCATTCAAACCTATTAATATGGAATATAGTTTTGAAGATCTCGATGCGAGAAATCCAACATTAAAAATGGTTCAAGATTTAGACGCATGGTTTAAAAGATAAAACTAGGTTCCAGCAAGTGACGTACATACAATGTGTCATTTATCAGCGCGTGAGAAGGTGGGAGTGACCTTGAGAAGGTGGGAGTGACCTTTGCTTAGGGTAACCCTTATAACTAGTAATTTCGGTAGAAGCTCCTATTGCACGCCTTTTTTGGTGAATTGGCGCAAAAATGTCCAGCAAGCCGACGGCCCATTTAGCTCTCCAATGGATACGAGTACGCCAGCGGGGCCTCAGGCTCTAGCTACAAAATAACCGGATCCAGAAAAATCAGTGGCTCCCTAGCTTTGGAAATATCATGTATTTTTCTTAATAGATTCAAAAAATTGTTTATTCAGAATATATTTGTGAATTTCTTAAAAGAATGATACAATGTAAGAAATGTTTGAGTAGGTAAAAAAGAAAATTTATTTCTATTAAAAATGGACATGACATTTTCAGGAAATATTCATGTTCCAGAAAATGTCCTTGCACTGCCTATGCAATATAAAAAGATGTGCGCATACTTTAAACAAGTATGTATTGCCATTAAAAAAATGTACAATGTGCATTTGGAAAATGTTATCATTTATTTGAAAATGTGTTCCGGTGGAAAAAAGGAAACTGAGAGAAAAAATGGAAATTAAAAAAAAATAGAGGATAGAAGCCAGAATACTTACCAGAAAATATATATATAAAAAGAACGATATTTCTCGTAGAACAAGCATGGAAACAAAATTTCAATTCAATTCTAGTTTCCCTGGAACCAGATTTTTCATTTTGAATATGTGTATATGATATAATTTTATCTTAAGTCTTGCATGTAATTTAGAAATGGCAATAAAAATAGGTCTATAATGAGGTATTTTTTAATTTTATCTTTAATAATTAATTTTATTTCTAAAAATATGATGAGACATAGCTAAGAGCGCAGAGCTGAGACATATTGTGTTAAGAGGAAAATTAAGCCTTGACATGTACCATGGTTGATAAGCTAATCTTATCTTAAGTCTTGCATGTAACTTGTGTAATTTAAAGATAACATTAAAAACTACCTACAATGAATATTTGTTAGTTTTATCTTTAATAACTAACAATTCCGTTCAATAACTAGCAATCCCTAAAAATATGATGTGACATATTATCCAAAAAGATCAACTTTTAAATAAATATAATTTCTCTCTTCTCCGCACTTGTTATGGCCCATATGTTAGCCAGCTATTACATGCTGGCCCATGTGTGAGCTAACTAGTATTACCGTGAGTATCGTCACCAGAGCACTATTTACGGTTTGACCTAACACTGTTATGCCATGGTTTTGTGTTCATTGTTTTTTGTTGTTCGATGCCTTCAAAGTGTGGTTTCTCAAAAATGCCTTCAAGTGTTTGTGTTGCGAAAGTTGAATATTGTATTGGTTTTCTCCTTTTTTTTTTGTCGTATTTGCTTTGTTTTCTTCCGATAGTACTTGTTACTTTGTTTTTCTTCGATAGTACTCCTTCCATTGTTAAATATTTATTTTTTTCCTTAAATATTTGTCCTTCAGCAAATGACTACATACAAAGTAAAATGAATGAATTTATACTTAAAATATGTCTATATATATATTTGTATGGACATCTATATATATCTGTATGGACATCTACACTTAAAATATATCTATATATATCCGTATGTGTAGCCATTTAAAATTTGTAAAAAGACAAATATTAAAAAACAAAGGAAGTAATTATATATTATTTTGGGGGTTTCTGTATTCGTTTCAATTTGTGAAGAAGGTTTCTGTATTTATTGTCAGTAGTATTGTTGTGCATAAAGTTATTTGTTGTTTCCTTAAGTACATGTTTTCAGTAGTATTGTTGTACGGACAAGACTTGCCTGCTCCCCTTGCGTGTGCCCATCTATGCTCCCGCGTACATGGCTTGTTTTGATTGAAACAAAATAAGGTCCGGCCCGTCCTCTTAAAATCAGGGGGGAGAAGATTAAATTAAAAAATGAAAAAAAAACAGTCGTAGGATAAAATGGGAACACAGATGAAAGCAGGCAAGCCAGGGTTCTGTATTAGTTTTCACTAGTATTGTTGTGCAGAAGGTTTATGTATTCATTTTCAGTAGTATGTATTCATTTTCAGTAGTATTTGTTGTATTTGTTGTTTTCAGTAGTATTTGTTGTTTTCAGTAGTACTCCCTCCGTAAACTAATATAAGAGTGTTTGGGTTACTACTTTAGTGATCTAAACGTTCTTATGTAAACTAATATATTAGATCACTACTTAGTGATCTAAACGCTCTCATATTAGTTTATAGAAGGAGTACAATGTCAAAAAGCGGACGGAGGAAGTATTTGTTTGCGGGGTTCTGTATTAGTTTCAGCTTCTTATAAAAATATGAAAACAGATGTTGTTCTCGCCGAGTGCTTGTTTATCTTCTAAGTAATCTCTGGAAATGTAGGGAAAATCTTAGTAGAATATGGTTTGGCTCTTATAAAGAGGTTGTTGATTCATTTGATTCCTTCTAACTCTACATCCGGTTCCTCGCTCCGCCACTGCCTATACTGTTTTTCGAAAGTCAATTCTTCGAGCACTCACTCCATTTCCAAGAGGAAAAACAAAGGGTGGGAGACATTTTATTAACTACCCTATATATCTCCGGCTATCATACACCCATCTCGCGGACACGTACGCACGCCAAGGGCAGATCAGGTGAAAATCCTGGCTCCGGTATTGGCAGCCGGAAGATCGACCTCGCGGATCTCTGTCTTCAAGCCCTTCCCAGCCGCATTGGCCAGCGGGTGGATGCCGTGCGCCGGGCCGCTCATGTACGCCCTGTTCTCCCTCTCCTTGTGGAACGACACGCTGAACTTCTTCTCCACACCTGCACCCACGTTACAATCATCAGTAAGCCGACACGACACTCGGTGCACGAACCAAGAAACCAAAAAGGAAATCACGGTGAACTCGGCGCCGCGCGCTTACAGTCGGCGAGATCCTGCCGGAGCTGGCCCTCGCGGGTGAGCGCCATCATGATCTGCGGGAGGCCGAGCGGGAGGGCGTCGCCGCGGTCGACCTGCCAGAAGTGGACGGTCTTGCCGTAGGTCCTGGCGACGACCTCGAGGTCGCGGCGCTCGACGACGCCGGGCACGCCGGGCATGAAGAGCACGCCGCCCTTGACCTCGAACTCGTGGGTGTGCCACAGCGGCTTCTCCTCGTCGGGCAGCGTGAGGAACAGCTCCTCGGTGACGATGTACTCGAGGCCGATGAGGCGCGCGCCGGCCTCCGGCCCGTCGAAGATGAGGCACTGCCGCACGTCCTCGTTGAGGTGCGCGCAGAAGTGGTGCGCCTCCACCTGCCGCGTCATGTCGTCCCCGTAGAAGTGGAAGGCGCAGAGGTGCTGGTGGATCTGGTTGATCGGAGCGAACCCCTGGATGGCGCCCGTCGCCGTCTCCAGCAGCGCCGTCCCCGTCTCCGTCGGCTTCCCCGGCACGTCCACGTCGTGGCACGAGGCCGCCATCTTCGATGCTGTGCGAGTTTTGTGTTCGGGAAAGCGGTAGAGTATGGTGGAGAGGAGAGGAGGGGAGAGACGCGGCGTCAGCTAATTTTAAGGGCTTCTTTGGATCACAGGATTTGCAAAACAAAGGAATAGGAAAAATGGAGGATTTGATTGTCATGACATAGCCAATCCTGTGGATTTTTTCCAGAGGTCAGACCTCATGTGTAAATTTCTTTGGAATCAGCACCTTGAAGACTCAATCCTGAGGAATTTTAATGGCCCAATCCTTTGATCCAAATGCGTTTCATAGGAAACAATCCTGAGGATTGATATCCCATGAAAATCCTGTGAAAATCCTCCAATTCAAAGAAGGCCTTGGCGTGGGTAGGCTCATGCAGCTGTACACGTGTGATACTGGAGGTGGCGCGTGTCCGTGACAGTCCGCCTACGTGTTGAGAAGCGGCCACGAGAATGCGGATGAGGGGACACGCATGAGAGAAGCTGCTAGTTCGTCCTGGACGAGGACAGTAGAGTCGTCTAACGCACGATGTATGGCATGTGGAGCGGTGAGACAAGATGCAGTGTACTCATACCCAATTGATGCGGAGTATATACTTTAACGATGGAGGATGCAGCTTCTGCTGGCGTTGTGTGCGGTTTTTTCCAGGGACTATACCATGTCACGCATCACACGGGCCGTGCAAAATCTACGCTTAGTATCACCAAAACACGCCACTTTTCTCGATAAATCAATGTCATCTGAGGTGCTGTTTAATAGTGGATCACAACGGCAGCAGATGAATACAACCCCTTACACGTTGAACTTCAAGAATGAGGTTCCAACAATATGAAAGAAAAACAATAGGTAGAAAACTCTATCCACGAAACCAAACTGATGCAGAACTTCCTCTGCCATGCCCAACAGCCAGAAAGAAAGGAGCTCTTCCAACTGTGGCCCAAGCGATGAAGGTTATGGAACTGCAATGAACAAGAGCCCCAAACAAGTCAAGACATGGCGACAAGGGCACCACTAAAACGTCTTATATCAGTTTACAGAGGGAGTAATTTGCAAGCAATGGAGTGGATGGCGAATTATATTGACAGGAGCGAAAATGGATCAGGTTTAACTTACAGTTACTTGGAAATTGTTTTAAAAAATGCAGCAAACTAAAGATGGTTTGAAAGAAAGCTCACCTTAAGCTTGTTGCTGCTTCTTGTCAAGAATTTTCTTCCAGCGCTTCTGATCGAGCATCATTGTCATGTCTTGCCAGCTGAGATGAGCAAATCATATGATTAAACTCAAGACAGTTATAAAGGATTTGGAAACAGCAGGTCCAGGAATATACAGAAAATCCCCTTTAACGCACTAGCTTTGTTGCCAATCCAACCAAATCAATATCCAAACCGCATACCCAATTGAATGGACAGAACATGCGTTATAGTAAACCTTTTTCTAAGACATAATAATTTTAAAGGCAGATTTTATGAAGACCACAAAAATATAGTGGAGATCTCACAAGCATAGTGACTTGTCTAAAAATAAAAGGTTTATTTGACAATTTTGACAATCAATTGGTAGCTCAACTAGCAAAACATCAGATATGTATGGTGGAAATTTTGACAAAATGCCGCATCTTAGATCGGCCTCCCGCCCTCCCCCTATAAATAAACAACTTGAATGTAAAACTCAAGTGTGCAAATCACACGTGCCTATCCCATAATTCCAGGTGCAGACATGCTTTTGCTAGTCAATAACACAAATGGGTGCCATCCTTCGTGTTTTCTTGGATTGAGACTTTTGAATACTCAACAGTTCAATCCCGGCAGTCAAGAATAACCTCACTACTACTTAACATAATGAAATAGTTCTGCATAATAGTCCTTTTTCCAAGAGCAGCAACTAGTTTATAAAGAATGTTGATGTCAAAACATCAAAATAGAAGTGGCTTGCTGGAATGGAGGTGCTTGAGAGTGTTGAAGACAAAGACGAGTGTATGGGCACATGGTGTAGCACAAGGAGTCTTACTATAGGATTAGAGAGCATCCAGTCCTATTCGATGAAACAATGGATAAGATCACACTAGGAAGCAAGGTCAAGACGGTGTTCTTAAGCCTCAGCAAGTTCAACAGCATCACAGAGGGCTCATCCAGAAGTGCAACAAGCTGTAGGGGAGGTAGATCAACTCTCCCAGACGGAATGAAGTGGATGCGGACAACTTGAGGAACTATGAGCCCAGTGCACTTGAGCTCCTCAGAACAAGGTCAGGATAGCGGTCGATAATTGAGGTTGCCAAGAAGTACCACCGGTCGTGGAGCTGTAGATTATGCACCTTGAGAACGCAGGCTTCATGAACACAAGAGGTTACTCAAACTATAGTGCATGCCACTATGCAATGGGCAGGTGGCTTGCCAGAGGAATAGGTACACCATACCAAACACACCTTGTCCACAACCATGGACTTTTAGAACATCACCAATATAGACTAACTAATAACCACAACTAGTATCTTCTCTGTAGGGTAAACTAATTTTCTACATCTACACATTTCAACGGTGAAGTGCATGGTATTTTACATGTATATAAATACCATCTTTGCCATTGTTATAAACACAAATGCACTAGCCAGTATAATTGTTTACGTTTCTTAGTATAACACAAGTTTTTGAAGAGAATGGTGCATTAGATACACCAACCATATTTATATTAAATGGAAAGGATAAAATCACTTGATATTTGATAATGGTTTTATTTAACTCGGCTGCTGAATTAAAAGTTTATATCAGCTTAATAAATTTGGCAGCAGAGCTCTCGGCACCATCTTACATATTTATGAGCACGATGTTGCTCACTCCGCTTCAACTTTGCTGTTTTCCTTTCCTGGATAAATTTATTTCAGCGCACACTGAAACTACTATGGCGCTCCATATAGTTCTTCCATAAAAAAATCAAGTTCAACAGCCCCATGCACCCTTAACCTTATAAAAGGATAGACATAAGGAACTATGGCAAGATTATTCATAAAATGATTTTCTGTGTCAATTCTTGTACCATTACTTAAGCTAGTACAAAATTAGGTCCCATATACCATCTGCAGTTTAAACCAGTCAGATACTATTAGCATGCATAAACATAAATTTCACAAAACGTTGTATGGTCAGTGGCGGAGCCAGGAAAAATATATCGGGAGGGCCGAGGGCTGTTAGAACAGATTGGGCAGGGCCAAATCACTAGAAAGTAGATTTTTAGCAGCAAAATACTCATAATTGTGCACTATTCATTAGATGATTAGCAGCAAATATGAGATGTTAGGGGGGGCCAGGGCCCCTGCTGGTCCCCCCCTGTCTCCGTCACTGTGTATGGTAGTCATGTGGGCAATAAAAATAACGATCAAACTTCACTAAAAACGCGAAGTACATAGTTGACAACCTAGCAAGAACATAATTATAAGCAATGCTAAGGAAAAAAAAAAACATATCATGGTGGCATGCCACATGTGACCTTTGCATGGCACACAATCTGGTCTGAAGCATACACCCAATTCTTCAGCCGAAGCTTGTTAGCTTGCAAAAACGTATTATATTATGGGACGGAGGGAGTAACATATTAGTTGTCTAATTTGTTTACCATATAAGACACTCCAGTCCATGCTGTATTATAACACCCGTGTCCAAGTAATGCAAGTCTAAACACTGCCAGAAGGGCAGGTATGTAAAGAAGATAAAGATAGCAAGAACTAGCTGGGGCATGGCTAGGCTCGGCATAAAGAAGCTAAGGTTAAGGGATCTCAATTTACTAGTATAACCAGGGGAAAACGTTTGATCGAGGAAAAGACCTCCTAGTCCCAAGCAAAGCATATCCAATGGAGATATGGCATCTGTTGATACTACAAGGAAGACCGCAAATAGAGCGAGTGCTGACGACCAGGTCGACTATTTCTTTCACAATTCAGATAATCTTTCTAGACACATATAGATCGATCATAAAGGTACCTTCAAGAACATATATATCGCTTATCCAATCTGGAATCCACCAGCACAATACGTTACATACATCAAACCGAGCATTAACCCCGTTCAAACAGCAATCATAAGAACATAATTCCCATAACCCGGTACTCCTAAATCCAGTAAGAAGGGTGGGTAATTCACTGCAGCTCTAGATATATAGATAGATGATGCCAATCAATCTCAATCAAGAAGACAAAAATTCATATAAACCTAAGCGTGAAGGGCGGTTGGTGATAGGTGCTAGGTAGAACGGCATGCCTGTGGGGAAGGGACTTGAGGTTGGAGGCGAGGCCGGTGACGTGGTGGTGGACGCAGGCGGCGGCGCCGAGGGCGAAGGCGCCGGTCCAGGTGGAGATGAGCCGCTGCGGGTCGGAGTGCGGCACCGCGGGGTCGCCCCTGTACGCCCGCGCCCAGTAATCGTCGAACTCGCCCATCCTTCTTCCTGACCTTCTGGAAAGTTCTCCGCCCCTTTCGTCGGCGAGGAGGCTGCTCCGGAGGAGGAAGGGATGGATGGGGTTTGGGGGTGACGAGATTGGGCGCGGGGTGGGCAAGAGAATATTCGTGAACCCGGTCTACGAGATATCTGCCGTCTTGTGCTTTGCGATCTGTGCTACGGGTAGCATCGGTGGTGATTACTGCTCGTTCGACAGACACGTGTTGAAATTTTTATTTGGATTCAATTACCACCATTCCTCTGTTACAATCATTGAATCTAAGTCATCTGCTTAAGGAAAAACTACCACTTGTTACAATCGTTGTATTTGGAGGTCCTAACCATCTGGATTTAAGTCCTAGACTTGCATATACATGCTCTACTTATGAAAATAGTCATGGAAACTAAGCTGTCAGCATATGAATGCATCAACAATCCTTTGAGAGAATCTGGTTTATTCAACCTAGGGCAAAATAGACGTTTCACATGCATGCGATATCCCTCCTCTGGTTCTGCCAATCACTGAGCTCGTTGTGTTCTTTTTTTTTACATAATGTGCTAGTTATGTGTTTTTAAACAAGCCGAGCTGAGTACTGCTAGAGCCAAGGTCAGTTTTTACGTGATTCATCATATGGGCTGACGTGGAGCAAATCTATTGATTTAAGATTAGCGGGTGGGTACCACGACGGTAAATTTCAAGGGGAGGAGAGATTTATGGTTTTGTGTGTGGTGCATAAGGTTCCCAACCCTAGCCGTCAAAGCTTTCCTGCACGCCGAGCCTCGGTCCCACTCCTCTTGCCTGTCCAGGGGCCTCGGCGGCAGCAAGAGGAGTGCTGGCCCATCCTTCTCATTTTGTTATTACTTATTAGGTTTTTGTTTCTCCGGAGATATCGACAAGGTGGTGGCAGCAATGGCGTGTTGGAATAAGGTATCTCTGGTCTCTCCATACACCCACGACGTCCGGTTTAGCGAAGACGAAGGGTTGCGATATTTTGTGTTCCAAGATCTATTGACTCTCTTCAGATCTTGGGAGTTGATGTGTCTTTCAAGTAGATCTATTGGCTGGCTATTGATTTGGCAAATACAACATCTTCTTCGGCAATGCTTCTGTTTCTCCAACAACATTAACTAGTGGCGGTGGATTACAAGCATGTTGGGTGATACTCCAACCAATATGTAACATCCCAAATTTCCAATTTGGCATGTTATACATAGGTCATACATGCATACCATATTTTATTGCTTTTTCTTTTGCAATCCTCGAAATCCTAAGCAACTCAAGGACCTTCGGAGAGAGTTGGGGATTTTCTAATTTTCATATTTGAAATTTTATCAAATAGTGAAGACGAGGATTTGATTTTAATTATTTTCTCTCTGGAAAATATTTCATTTTAAAATAATAAATGAGGGAAGATAATATGACTTCTCCAAAATAATTGAAATATCGGAGGAAAAATGTTAAAATTATTTTTGGGTTTTTATTTGAGTTTATTCGGGATTTTATTTGCTCCTAGAAAAATGTTGCATGATTTAAAATTGCATTTTAGGGGCCAAGAAAAGTTCATCTTGTTCTAAATATTTTATTTAGACCGAGAAAACTTGTTTTGGAATTTTTAGATTTTTATTTATTTTTCTAGGAATTTTTCTTTCGGCAGAATGTTTAAAAAAAAACACCTCGTGCCCGACTGGGCCGAAGGCCCAGCCGAGCAGGCCGGCCCAGCCCCGCGCCGCCGCCTTCCCCGCGCCGCCGCCGTGCTTGGCACGGACGCCGAGGGCGAGTCCGAGCCGGACTCCACCCCGGGCGCCCCCTTCCCCAAGCCGCCCGCCCCGCCCTCCTATT
>NC_041389.1:436714593-436722715 GCF_002162155.2 Triticum dicoccoides | reverse complement strand
GCGTCGCCGCCGCCTCTAGCCACCACCCCGCAGCCACCCGAGCCCCGCCGGAGCCGCCGCCCCGCCGGACGAGCCTCGCCGGAGGTACCCGACCCCGCCGCCGGTTTTCTTAATTAAACCCTTCGGTTTTTTTTAAACCCCTAGATCATTTATATATATATATATATATCGGTTTATTTCGTCGGTTTATTTACTTGGCGAACGTCCGTTCGTCCGTTCGTTCTAACGAACGCGATCACTGTTTAGTTTCTGTTAACGAACGTTCGTTCGTTTAGCAGTTCGTCGCTTTTCTTTTTATCGGATTTATTCCACGATTATTCTGATCGCGATTTCTGATCCGATGTTCAAACATGTTTATCTTTTCGCTCGTTTATTAAAATCAGGCGATTCAAGCGCCTGCAGTTTCGTCTCGAAACCCTCTTTCCGAATAATCAACTCAAACAAGATTTTTCTTCTGTAAAATTTGGCTTAGATCCAGATTAGTAAAACGACGTTGTTTCTTTTGCCGTTTGAGTTTCGTTGTTTCGTTTGATTGATTCTTCTTGCAAAACCGGAGTTCTTAAGTTGAACTCTCCGGTCAGACTCTTTTTATCTGGAGTTCTACTTGTGCATCTTTGATTGTTGCTTATGTATGTTATTGTTTGCTTGCGCTAGAATTCCCGGAGTGCGAAGCGTGTTATTACGAGTCTCTAGGATACCCGGATCGTCAGCAAGGCAAGTAACACATTGATCATACTCTTTTCATACCCAGTTTTTATGCATTAGTTTCTACCCTCAAACATTGCATGACTAGGATGTCTTTAACATGTGGGTATTGGGAAGTAGTTGCTGAGGTAGAACCTATTGCCCTGTTTATTATCAAACCCTTGGGAGTTACTTCTACGTTATGCTTATATTGCCATGCTATGCTCGTAGATGTGGATTGGGTTTGAGTGATATCCATGACAGGTGTGAGATTGTAACTTAATGGTTTACTTAAGGTGGCAACTTTAATACACATCTGGATGGATTGAGGCACCTGGGGTTACCAGTGATTGCCTGTTTTATTTTTGGAAATCTCGGGGTTACCGTGTGATTCTCCTATGGACCGCCACCCAGGCTCAAAGGGAACTGAGTCTATTCATGCTAGAAACTTCAGTGTGCAGCCGCAAGCTATTATGGGCTCTAGCATAGTTTGAGTAAGTTGCGTGAAGCTCTTGAAGAGGTGGATCAGCAGGTAGTGGGTTTGTAGGTTTGGTATGGTCTGCCCGGAGTAGAGAGTTAATGCTTTTGAAAGACTGTGTCTCGGTCATCCGTCTCTCAAACACCATGCAGTGCGAGAATCAACGGAGGCGATCGAGTCTTGCGGGGAAAAGTGCGCAAACCTCTGCAGAGTGTACAATCTAATCATGGTTAGCCGTGTCCCCGGTTATGGACAATTCTGAGTATCTAGTACTTGAGAATTCGCATGTATCTCAACACTCTTAAAATTAATATTGATGGGTTGTTAAGTACTTTTTAATTGGGATCATTGAGTTGGGGTTACCTTCTCAAATGATGTTTCAACTACCATGATAGTTAAATTAAAATTGATTCCTTTGTAGTAGGGAAAAATTGGCTTTTCGCAAAAACTGTAACCATAGAGCTTTCCACCAGCCAAATATGCATGTAGTAGTAGCATTATTCTGTTATTGCTCTTTTGTGTTACTTTGCCAGCATATTCCATGTGCTGACCCATTCTCGGGCTGCAACATATTATGTTGCAGACTTTTCAGACGAGGAGTAAGGTTCGTAGGTCGTTGCCGTGCAGCTCAGTTATGCCGTTGGAGTTGATGGACTCACTTTATCTTCCAAGCCTTCCGCTGTTATCGCATTAGATGGCCTTAAGCCATATTATTGTAATAAGTTCTCTTTTGAGACATTCGATGTAATAAGTGTGTGATTGCTACTCTGTTATAAATCTTTCGAAGTACTGTGTGGTGTCAGCATTACTGATCCAGGGATGACACCTAAGCACAGAGACTTGACCGTCTGAGGTCGGGTCGCTACAAGATGGTATCAGAGCACACGCTGAGTGTAGGACACGACCACTAAGATAAACCATAGATCACACTCTCTTCTCATTTTTGACTCCTCTTCTCTTTCCACCCTTTAGGATGAAGGAGATGAAGACCAAGTTTGCACAACCTGATGAAGACACACCTTTTGGACGCCACTTGAGGGAAGTCACTAGGTACTTGAATATTGGAATACCAAGCTTCACCGGGACGAACAACACCACCCTACCGGAAGAAGAGCGCTGGATGATTCAAGTACGAGTTCCAGGAAGGACGTTCTTGCCAAATTCCAAACCTATAGAGTTTTCTTTCGAAGCACCCACCTGGAGCCTTGGCAAGAGTATGGAAGCTCATATTACCATGGGACGCATTGGAGAAATCTACAACAAAGAACTAGAGGATACCACCTATCAAATATGTGGGCGCCGAGATGAACAATGGGAGATGATCAGCACCAGGAAGGATAGATCTGTCGCAGCCTTTATCCAGGAGCAAAACCAGCACATTCGACGTCAGGAGAACCAGATGTGCGCAGACATGATCGAGTTAAAGAAAGTGAAGACCAGGATCATCGAGCTGGAGGAAGAACTTAAGTTCACACGTGATGGATATGAGGAGGAAATCAAGATGCTATTGGAGAAGAATGATGACCTAGTCGAGAAGACCGGAATTTTCATGGGAGGACCAGTTCCGAAAGAAGACCTCATTCGTCTAGACAACTACATCATCATCGATGACACCGACTCAGATTCAAGTGATGATGACTACGAAGATGAAGCTGGAGCAGACATCATGGAGTCTTCCACCGATCAAAATTTTTAGATGACCACCATATGATACTAGTATTCCCCCATGTAACTAGTAGTAGTGAGCACTTTTGCGATAGTCCTAGACCGCTTTGTATGCCCTTGCTTGATTGATTGAATGAATGCTTGTGTTTGCCTCATATACATATGGGTAGTGTTTCCCCTAGATCTTTTTCTATTCTAAATCTCTTCCATCTAAACCCATCAGATGCCTCCGAGAAGAAACCTCGATTTTGTTTTCCCACCGGAGATCACCCAGTTGATTCAGCAGCAGAATGCCCTGATGCAGTTGTTAGTTCAGAACCAGGGCAATGCCAATAACAACAATGCCAACAACAACAACCCGCCGCCAGTGGATAACCTCGCCCGTTTCTTAAGGTTACAGCCGCCGGTGTTCTCTAGTAGCATTGAGCCAATAGTTGCAGATGATTGGCTATGACGTATTGGAAGGGAGTTAACCACCGCTGGATGCACAGATGTTGAGAAGGTGCGTTTTGCCGCACACCAACTAGATGGACCTGCAACAACATGGTGGGAGAATTTCACAGCCACCTATCCTATCGACACTGTCACATGGGCTCAGTTTCAGCAGGCCTTTCGCACTGCCCATGTCTCGACTGGAGCTATGCAGATGAAGAAGCGTGAGTTTCGCAACCTGCGCCAGGGGAATCGTACTGTTGGTCAGTACGTGGATGAGTTTAGCAAGTTGTCATGTTATGCCCCTGATGATGTGGCCACAGATGCCACGAAGCAGGAGAAGTTTATGGAAGGGCTGAATGATGAGATGAGTATGCAGTTGATGGTAGCAACCTTCAACAACTACCAGGAGTTGGTAGACAAGGCCCTGATGATTGAAGGGAAGCAGCAACAGATTGATAATCGTAAGAGGAAGTATGGACAAGGAAAATACAATTCAAGAGCTCACCAGAAGCCCCGTTTGACTCCGAACTCAGGAGGACTTGTTCATAACCATGGAGGACATAATCATGCTGGAGGAGGATCGCATAACCATAATGGTGCGAAGAACGGGAATGGGAATGGAGCCAACAATCAGAACCGCTCTAACCCATCCACACTCGCAAAGAGGGACTTAAGCCAAGTCGTTTGCTACAAGTGCGGGAAGACAGGGCACTACGCCAATGACTGCTCTGAAGGAAAGAATGGGAATGGAAACGGGAGCGCAGGGAAGAAGCCCAATCCATTCAACAAAGGTCAAGTGAACCACGTTAACGTGGAGGAGGTTGAAGAGCAGCCGGACGCGGTAATAGGTAAGTTTTTGGTTCAGTCATTTACCGCTATTGTTCTTTTCGATACTGGTGCATCGCATTCATACATATCAAGGGGATTTGTGGAAAAGTTTAAGCTGCCAACCCAAACCCTTAGGACACCCCTCTTAGTGAGCTCGCCGGGATCAGAGTACATGGCTAGCAGATGGTGCACCCAGATACCCCTAATCATTGGCACGCATGTATTTCCGTCCGACCTAATTATCTTGGAGTCACAAGGATTGGATGTGATATTAGGTATGGACTGGATGTCAAAGTATGAAGGAAGTATTGACTGTGCTAGTAAGTCGATTTATCTTACCACCCCGGAAGGAACAAGGGTTAAGTATGTATCTAGGCATGTGCCTAGGAGGAGCCAAGTAAACACCCTCACGGGAGTTGTATAGGAGGAAGTACCTGTAGTAAAGGATTTTCCAGATGTTTTCCCCGAAGAGTTACCAGGTATGCCACCGGATAGAGACATCGAGTTCTTGATAGAGCTATTGCCAGGAACAGGACCGATATCCAAGAGACCCTATCGGATGCCAGCAAATGATCTGGAGGAAATTAAGAAGCAGATTAAGGAGTTGTTGGAGAAACGTTACATTCGTAGAAGCTCATCACCTTGGGGAGCCCCAGTACTTTTGGTGGAGAAGAAGGATAAATCCCTAAGGATGGTTGTTGACTACCGAGCTCTAAATAAAGTAACAATAAAGAACAAGTATCCCTTACCAATGATCAATGATTTGTTTGATCAGTTACAAGGAGCTAAGGTGTTTTCGAAGATTGATCTATGATCAGGATACCATCAGTTGAAGATCCGAGAGAAGGATATACCCAAGACAGCGTTTACCACTCGGTATGGATTATACGAGTATACGGTCATGTCATTTGGACTGACTAACGTCCCTGCCTATTTCATGAGTATGATGAACAAGGTATTCATGGAGTATTTGGACAAGTTTGTTGTGGTATTCATTGATGATATTATGATATACTCGAAGAACGAAGAGGAGCACGCGGAACACTTGCGTTTGGTTCTCGAGAAACTCAGGGAACATCAGTTATATGCCAAATTCAGCAAGTGCGGATTTTGGTTGAAAGAAGTTGGATTTCTTGGGCATGTTATATCAGGAGAGGGTATAGCAGTAGATCCCAGTAAGGTTCAGTCGGTCACTGAATGGTTGGCACCCACTTCAGTTGGCGCGATCCGCAGTTTTCTTGGACTAGCAGGATATTATCGGAGATTCATTGAGAATTTTTCCAAAATTGCTAAACCAATGACTGAATTGCTGAAGAAGGATACTAAGTTCAAATGGACGGAGGAGTGCGAGACAAGTTTTCAAGAGCTGAAGGAACGATTGACTACAGCCCCAGTGCTGACCTTGCCAGACATACATAAGGAGTTTCAAGTGTATTGTGACGCCTCTCGCTTGGGACTTGGATGTGTGCTTATGCAGGAAGGAAAGGTTGTTTCGTATGCCTCACGACAACTGAAGCCACACGAGTTGAACTATGCCACGCATGATTTGGAGTTAGCAGCCGTGGTGCATGCACTAAAAACCTGGAGACATTATCTTATTGGAAACCGTTGTGATGTGTACACGGATCATAAGAGCTTGAAGTACATTTTCACACAGAAGGAGTTGAACCTCAGGCAGAGGAGATGGTTGGAACTTATAAAGGATTACGACATGAAGCTACACTATCATCCAGGAAAAGCCAATGTCGTAGCAGACGCTTTGAGCCGGAAGAGTTATGCTAATGTTCTTGTGAGCAATGGAATGCCAAAAGAATTAGCTGCAGAGATCATGGAACTTCGATTGGAGATTGTTCCAAGAGGTTTTCTTGCAACAATGGAAGTTCAGTCAACACTGTTGGACAAGATTCGAGAAGCTCAGAAGGAAGACAAAGAGATTGCCGAGATAAGAGAGAGGATGGGCGAAGGTAAAGCCAAAGGTTTTCGCGAAGATGAGCACGATACCTTATGGTTTGAGGACCGAATTTATGTGCCCAACAATTTGGAGATCAGGAAGTTGATACTTCAGGAGGCCCATGACTCACCATACTCGATTCACCCCGGAAACACCAAGATGTATCTGGACTTGAAGGAACGTTTCTGGTGGACTGGAATGAAGAAGGATATTGCCGAGTATGTAGCCGTATGTGATGTATTTCAGAGAGTGAAGGCAGAACATCAGAAGCCAGCAGGACTGTTACAGCCTATGCCAATACCCGAATGGAAGTGGGACAAACTTGGTATGGACTTTATTACTGGATTACCCAGAACCAAGACAGGATATGATTCTATATGGGTAGTTGTGGATCGATTGACTAAGGTAGCTCATTTCATCCCGGTGAAAACAACATATACCAGTGCGAAGTTGGCCAAGATATATATGACCAGGATTGTATGTTTACATGGAGTTCCGAGGAGCATCGTATCAGATAGAGGGACCCAGTTTACTTCAAAGTTTTGGCATCAGCTACACCAGACTTTGGGAACCCGATTGGAGTTTAGTACAGCTTTTCACCCGCAGACCGATGGACAGACAGAGAGATTTAATCAGATTCTGGAGGATATGCTAAGAGCTTGCGCGCTAGATTATTATCTAGTTGGGATGACAATTTGCCGTACGCAGAGTTTTCTTATAACAACAGTTACCAGGCCAGTTTGAAGATGGCACCATTCGAAGCTCTATATGGACGCAGGTGTAGAACACCATTGATGTGGGACGAGGTAGGAGATCGTCAGTTGTTTGGACCAGATTTGATCAAAGAATCAGAGGAGAAAGTCAAACTGATCAAAGACAGACTAAAGGTTGCTCAGTCCAGACAGAAGAGTTACGCAGACTCAAAACGCAAGGAAGTAACTTATGAAGTTGGAGATAGAGCCTATCTACGAGTATCACCCTTGAGGGGAGTAAAACGATTTGGAGTTAAGGGAAAATTAGCCCCGAGATACGTAGGACCGTATCGTATTTTGGGACGGATGGGAGAAGTTGCCTACAAGCTGGAGTTACCAGAAGGATTGTCAGGAGTTCACGATGTGTTTCACATATCACAGCTGAAGAAGTGCCATGCTGAGATGGCCGATATACCATTGAATGATACAGTACCGTTGGAGGCGATTCGACTAGATAATAACCTGACCTATGAGGAGAAGCCAGTTAAGATTCTTGAGTTTGATAGCCGAATCACTCGCAACAAGGTGATCAAATTTTACAAAGTTCAGTGGAGTCATCATTCTGAGGAGGAAGCCACCTGGGAACGAGAGGAAGATATTCGCAAGGACCATCCGCACCTATTTTCTAGCCAACCCGAATCTCGAGGGCGAGATTCATCTTAAGGGGGTAGGTTTTGTAACATCCTAAATTTCCAATTTGGCATGTTATACATAGGTCATACATGCATACCATATTTTATTGCTTTTTCTTTTGCAATCCTCGAAATCCTAAGCAACTCAAGGACCTTCGGAGAGAGTTGGGGATTTTCTAATTTTCATATTTGAAATTTTATCAAATAGTGAAGACGAGGATTTGATTTTAATTATTTTCTCTCCGGAAAATATTTCATTTTAAAATAATAAATGAGGGGAGATAATATGACTTCTCCAAAATAATTGAAATATCGGAGGAAAAATGTTAAAATCATTTTTGGGTTTTTATTTGAGTTTATTCGGGATTTTATTTGCTCCTAGAAAAATGTTGCATGATTTAAAATTGCATTTTAGGGGCCAAGAAAAGTTCATCTTGTTCTAAATATTTTATTTAGACCGAGAAAACTTGTTTTGGAATTTTTAGATTTTTATTTATTTTTCTAGGAATTTTTCTTTCGGCGGAATGTTTAAAAAAAACACCTCGTGCCCGACTGGGCCGAAGGCCCAGCCGAGCAGGCCGGCCCAGCCCCGCGCCGCCGCCTTCCCCGCGCCGCCGCCGTGCTTGGCACGGACGCCGAGGGCGAGTCCGAGCCGGACTCCACCCCGGGCGCCCCCTTCCCCAAGCTGCCCGCCCCG
>NC_041389.1:436645806-436713750 GCF_002162155.2 Triticum dicoccoides | reverse complement strand
CCCGCAGCCACCCGAGCCCCGCCGGAGCCGCCGCCCCGCCGGACGAGCCTCGCCGGAGGTACCCGACCCCGCCGCCGGTTTTCTTAATTAAACCCTTTGGTTTTTTTTGAAAACCCCTAGATCGTTTTTATATATATATATATATCGGTTTATTTCGTCGGTTTATTTACTTAGCGAACGTCCGTTCGTCCGTTCGTTCTAACGAACGCGTTCACTGTTTAGTTTCTGTTAATGAACGTTCATTCGTTTAGCAGTTCGTCGCTTTTCTTTTTATCGGATTTATTCCGCGATTATTCTGATCACGATTTCTGATCCGATGTTCAAACCTGTTTATCTTTTCGCTCGTTTATCGGAATCAGGCGATTCAAGCGCCTGGAGTTTCGTCTCGAAACCCTCTTTCCGAATAATCAACTCAAACAAGATTTTTCTTCTGTAAAATTTGGCTTAGATGCAGATTAGTAAAACAACGTTGTTTCTTTTGCCGTTTGAGTTTCGTTGTTTCGTTTGATTGATTCTTCTTGCAAAACCGGAGTTCTTAAGTTGAACTCTCCGGTCAGACTCTTTTTATCTGGAGTTCTACTTGTGCATCTTTGATTATTGCTTATGTATGTTATTGTTTGCTTGCGCTAGAATTCCCGGAGTGCGAAGCGTGTTACTACGAGTCTCTAGGATACCCGGATCGTCAGCAAGGCAAGTAACACATTGATCATACTCTTTTCATACCCAGTTTTTATGCATTAGTTTCAACCCTCAAACATTGCATGACTAGGATGTCTTTAACATGTGGGTATTGGGAAGTAGTTGCTGAGGTAGAACCTATTGCCCTGTTTATTATCAAACCCTTGGGAGTTACTTCTACGTTATGCTTATATTGCCATGCTATGCTCGTAGACGTGGATTGGGTTTGAGTGATATCCATGACAGATGTGAGATTGTAACTTAATGGTTTACTTAAGGTGGCAACTTTAATACACATCTGGATGGATTGAGGCACCTGGGGTTACCAGTGATTGCCTGTTTTATTTTTGGAAATCCCGGGGTTACCGTGTGATTCTCCTATGGACCGCCACCCAGGCTCAAAGGGAACTGAGTCTATTCATGCTAGAAACTTCCGTGTGCAGCCGCAAGCTATTATGGGCTCTAGCATAGTTTGAGTAAGTTGCGTGAAGCTCTTGAAGAGGTGGATCAGCAGGTAGTGGGTTTGTAGGTTTGGTATGGTCTGCCCGGAGTAGAGAGTTAATGCTTCTAAAAGACTGTGTCTCGGTCATCCGTCTCTCAAACACCATGCAGTGCGAGAATCAACGGAGGCGATCGAGTCTTGCGAGGAAAAGTGCGCAAACCTCTGCAGAGTGTACATCTAATCATGGTTAGCCGTGTCCCCGGTTATGGACAATTCTGAGTATCTAGTATTTGAGTATTCGCATGTATCTCAACACTCTTAAAATTAATATTGATGGGTTGTTAAGTACTTTTTAATTGGGATCATTGAGTTGGGGTTACCTTCTCAAATGATGTTTCAACTACCATGATAGTTAAATTAAAATTGATTCCTTTGTAGTAGGGAAAAATTGGCTTTTCGCAAAAACTGTAACCATAAAGCTTTCCACCAGCCAAATATGCATGTAGTAGTAGCATTATTCTGTTATTGCTCTTTTGTGTTACTTTGCCAGCATATTCCATGTGCTGACCCGTTCTCGGGCTGCAACGTATTATGTTGCAGACTTTTCAGACGAGGAGTAAGGTTCGTAGGTCGTTGTCGTGCAGCTCAGTTATGCCGTTGGAGTTGATGGACTCACTTTATCTTCCAAGCCTTCCGCTGTTATCGCATTAGATGGCCTTAAGCCATATTATTGTAATAAGTTCTCTTTTGAGACATTCGATGTAATAAATGTGTGATTGCTACTCTGTTATAAATCTTTCGAAGTACTGTGTGGTGTCAGCATTACTGATCCAGGGATGACACCTGAGCACAGAGACTTGACCGTCTGAGGTCGGGTCGCTACACAATAGTGCTTCAACGATTTCCAGATCTCGCCTAAAGGGGCGAGTGACTACTGTGGTCTTTAAAGCCTGGTATGTCGAGGGCATTTGCAGGTGTTTTTTCCTATACTGTTGGTTCAGTGCATTTTTCAATCATCGGTGAACGGCATACAATCGAAGGAACACGAAGGCCCCTATGATTTCCATTGTAATTTCATTATTAGCGATCGTCCTGCCTCAAGTTTTCTGTCCACTGTACTCGCAGTTGTTTTTATTAATATTTATCAGATCTAAGACCGCTCTATTATCTTTCTTAAAAAGGAAAAAGGATTAGCAGGTTGAGTTCATTGTGTTTTTATAGTGCCTCTTAACAATTGACTCCCCTCGTGACTAGGGTTTTCACGCGCTTTCGCGAGCTTCGGTGCCGATCTGCTTCGTCTCCTGTGGCCTTAGGGCCGGTGAGGCGCGGTGGATCCCGGTCCTTAATGGTGGGAGGACTCCTGCTCCATTTTAGGTTGCTTTTTAGTTTCTTTAGGATTTGTGACCCGCTCAGGAAGGTGAGGGAGCGGCAGGTCCCTGTAGATGCAATAATGTTCTCCCCGCCTAATCTCCATCCCAACGGTGCATTTAGCATCATCGGAGGACGTGCAGATGTGTGTCTCCGGCATATTTTGCTGGATTTGGTCGGTGTTTATCTTTGGTGAATTTGCTTAGATTCAGTCATTGTTCGTCTGCGTTTGTGTGTCTACAGGTTAGATCCTTCCAATTGTGTACTACAACAAGATTTGTCCTTCTCCGATGAAGGAGGGGCAATGATGGTGCCGTGCCTTTGGCTCATTCTAGTGCTTGTAGTCGTCGCTAGGTGGTCTACGAATATATATGTAATTTTTATTGCTTCTGTTCTTTATACCGCCATGATGTTTGATGAATAGATCGAAAGTTTTTCCCTAAAAAAAAACAATTGACGTAGAATAGCAGTATTGGATATGAAAGACGATTAAAGGCATTTTCGGTGCAATTGCATGAAGCACCTGCTAGTTTTTGTTTTTCTTTAGGGACACCTGTTAGTTGATCAAACTTCATGAAATTCTGAATGTATCCTCCATGACCAACTTCCACTTGGCGCTCGCACACTTCGCAATGGAAATTTCCTGGCTACCTTTACATGTCACCAAAGCACATAAACCTGGGCACACATAGTACACGCAAGGATCGCCATTGATTAACTTCCAAATCATCGTTCTAAACAAGGCCGGTGCGGTAAAGAACCTGCTGAAACCCCACACACCGCACTAGTTGCAAGGATAACCAACGGCTTAAGTCGCCCTCGGTACCTTGGCCGCATGTCAACTCAACCAATCATGGCCGTTTTGACGAATCAAATCATCGGCGCAAAGAAGCAACGACGACCCTCCTCGCATTGTCGTCTGAGCGGAAATCAACAAGAACATAAGGATGAATCCAAACCTCCTTGTTGCAAATCCTGCAAGCCTTGTTGCACTGTTCTTACCCGAAACAACACAGGGATCAATCCAAAGCTCCTTGGTGCAATGCAAACGAAACTGCCCTCTTTCGCCTACCCGCTACGACGCCTATATAAACCATGCATGCCGAGTGGCATTTCTCATCTCAGAGACGACCATCTCATCATTCTCATCAGAGATGAAGAGCCTCTCATTGTACTTCTTGCTCCTCGTCTCTGCTGTGGCACTGCCACTGCACGCCAGTGCCTCGCAGGAGGCTCGGCTGAGAGAGTTCATCTCGTCCAGAAGAGGCAGTGTTAGCAGCACCGACACGTTTAGGGTGCGTAACATAGCCGACAGGGTTGCCGGCAGCCTGAGCGCAGAGAGCTCTGTCTCTGACCAGAGCTCCATGAAGGCCGCCGACAAGATCACGGCACTGCCCGGGCAGCCGGAGGGCGTCGACTTCGACCAGTACGGTGGGTACGTGACCGTCGACGAGGCGAACGGCCGCGCACTCTTCTACTACCTCGCCGAGTCGCCTTCCGGTGCTTCAGAGAAGCCGCTCCTCCTGTGGCTCAACGGAGGTTAGAATGATCATTGAACATATACTTACTACTAGTATATACTGTCGGCTGATCACGCTAGATATACGCATCCACAGGTCCAGGATGCTCTTCGCTTGGCTTTGGAGCTATGCAGGAGCTCGGCCCCTTCCGCGTAGCTGAAGACAACAAAACGCTCACCAGAAACATGAACGCGTGGAACAACGGTACGTGCCCATGGCTTCCTCTTTTGCCTTTGGGCTCAGTTTCAGAAAAATTTAAGCATCACCGAAATTCAGTGAATTCGGTTTGCATTTCAGCCAAAAGTCCGAAATATTCATTTGAATTTGACCAAACATTTGAAATATTTGAAAAATATTATAATAAATATTTGAATTCCTATGTACTACGTACTAAAATTGCTCAAATATTTCGGCCGAAAGGTAAATATTTCAATGCCCATTGAAATTAATGAAATTCATCGAAATCTTGCTGAAAGTGAAAATCAATACAGACCCTGAACTCAATTTGCTTGTGAAAAATAATGGCAGTGGCCAACGTCATTTTCCTGGAGTCGCCCGCCGGCGTCGGGTTCTCCTACTCGAACACGTCTTCGGACTATGACCTGAGTGGCGACGAGAGAACCGCCGACGACGCGTACGTCTTCCTGGTGAAATGGCTGGAGAGGTTCCCGGAGTACAAGGGGCGCGCCTTCTACATCTCCGGCGAGAGCTTCGCCGGCCACTACGTGCCAGAGCTCGCCGCCACCATCCTGTTCCATAACACGTACAACAACAGAACCATAGTCAACCTTCAGGGTTTTCTTTTTTATCTTCGTTTTCGACGACACAAGACTAATTTCTTCTCAACAACGTACGACGGTCTTCTTTTTTTCTCTTCAAGGTTGGAAACCCGTATCTGGACGAGAAGAGGAACATCCAGGGGGCCATCGACTTCTTCTGGACCCATGCCGTGATATCCGACGAGGTGTACGCCAATGTCACTAAGAACTGCGACTTCGGCAACTGGGACGGGAATGTCGCCGGCACGGCGTGCAGCGGCGCCTGGGACGCGTTCGACGGCGGCCAGATCGACTACTACGACATCTACGCTCCGGTTTGCATCCACGCCCCCAACGGAGCACGTTACCCTAGTGGCTACGTAAGGCAATACTTCTTAATTAATTATTACGTGTCCAGTCAAAAGTGAAACTATAGTGATCATGTTCTGAATTGTTAGCTAAAAGTAAAACGAACATGCAGCTGCCTGGGTATGATCCGTGCAGTGTGTATCCTACCTGGGCCTATCTCAATGATCAGGCGGTGCAGAGCGCTTTCCACGCTAGAACGACGAAGTGGTCACCCTGCAAGTGAGATCCTCGAACTTGCAGCTAATATGTACATTTACCATTTTCACCCAACACGTGCGGGACTCATGTGATCTGTACGTACATGCAGAAACCTGCACTGGAAAGATGCGCCAATGTCCATGCTGCCGACCCTGAAATGGTTGATCGGAAGCAGGCTTCCGGTTTGGATATTCAGGTAACATATATATCACGACCACCATATATCGTCAGACACTGTAAAAGTACATTTTACCTTTTGCGTTATTCATCTATACACCTTTCAAAATTCACCACCCAATGAACTTCCCTACATTCTACAGCGGCGATTTTGATTCGGTGTGCTCGCTACCGGCGACGAGGTACTCCATCCAAGACCTTGGCCTGCCTGTGACCACTCCATGGCGTCCATGGACAGCAAAGGAAGAGGTAAATTAATCCCATCATCGAAAACATTATTCATCTGAATGGCTGATCACCCTGAAACTGATGGCTTCGCTGGTTGCACTCGCAGGTGGGAGGCTATGTCCAGCAGTACGCCGGAGGATTCACGTTCCTATCTGTGAGGGGAGCTGGCCATTTGGTTCCATCCTTCCAGCCAGAGAGGGCATTGGTGATGTTGAGCTCCTTCCTGAAAGGGATGCTCCCACCTTACATACAAGAGCAGTGAGTCATATGCCAAGACAATTGCTACTGTAGTTTGCTACGCATGACAATGGAGTTATCACTTGCTATGGGCGGTTTATTTGCTTCATTTTGGTATAATATGTACTTGTATCTGGTTCACTGTTTTGGGTACCGCTCGAAATTTCGTGATCCCGAGCGGTTACCGCTACCCCACGAAAAACACTCATACCGAGCAAAAAAATTCGAGCTTTTTGAAAATTTTGAATTCAAACTCTAATCCAGTTAAATAGGGGGCATCTCTTATGTAGCAACAGACCCGGGTGGTGGCGTAGTGGCAAAGGCATGGTCTCTGGAGCTGCCAGTCGTGGGTTCGAATCTTGAACCTCGCGTTTTCTTTCTTTAAGATTGCAAAAGAAAAAAGCTAAAAGAAAAATTCAAGCAGCGGCCAGGAATCGAACTCGAAACCTGAAAGATCGCGGCAGTGGTTTGTGCGTCTGAACAGCCACTACGCTATATCAAATTCGAATTATTTGAATTCAAAATTTGATTTAAAATTTCGCCCGATTTTTTTCCGGTATTTCGTGGTTACCGTGGTAACCGTGAATTTCGGTGCCCCTCGAGAAAAATGGACCGCTTGGGATCCAAAACCTTGATCTGGTTAGAGTTGAAAAAGGTCCATGTCCCTTTTGAGTGGACATGGATTTCTTTTTGGATGATTTATGAAGTAACTTCAAATAATGAAAACGGCTATGGCTCAGTGGTTACAATTGCACTTCTCGTATTTCTAATAGACAAAAACTGGTGTACCTTGTAAATTTATGACTCTGTGAAGAGCCCGCAGAGATTTTATTCTATAAGGAAAAACAAATCTCTACTAATTATAATAAACAAAATGGAGTATGTTCAGAAGACGGCTTATGCAGTCTTGGATGGGCATACCCTCATACTATTTTAGTATCTTTTCTTGAATTGATACGTGGGCAATACAGCAAAACGACCAACACTACAGAGAAACTGTTTATATGTGGAAGCTCATCAATGGTGCGGTGGCATTTGTATCCGCCACTGGTAATCTGGGCACTAAACAGTGGCGGGCCCATGTAGGTTTTTTTTCACCGTTTTCTCATTTAGTTTTCTTTTTCCTTTTCTCTTTTATCAAATTCGTGAACCTTTTTTCAGATTGAAGAACTTTTTTATTTTCAAATCGATGAACTTTTCTCAAATTTGTGATTTTTTCAAAATTTCACAAACTTTTTCAAATGACAAATTATTTTCCATTTTTTGTGAACTTTTTTTCCCAAATTCGTGGTTGTTTTTCATTTTTGTGAACTTTTTCCAAATTACGAACTTTCCAAGTGTTGAACTTTTCTCAAATTTGCAAAAATATGAAATGTCATGAACTTTTTTTCAAATTTCATGATTTTTAATATTTGTTTGATTTTTTATTTTTCAAAAACCTTTTCCCCATTTTTTAATTTTTGGAAAAGTCAACACTCAACTCTCGATGGTCAACGGTTGCAGGTCTACCCTTTAACCTATTTAAGAAAAACTCAATTGGGCCGGCCCATATACTCTATTGTGAGAGCTAGTTATCCTAATTGGCGCCAATTAGGACCTCTCAGTATTTTTTGGAGAAAAAAACAAGAACACCTTACTCATGGGCCCTTTGTTTTTTCTTACTTTTGGGTTGCGGATTGCGCATTCCTCAACTATTGGTTGCTAGCTTCATTGTGCCCCAATTAAGAAGTTGCGTGTTGATTTTTGTATCAATGGAGACCTCTGATCTTTCCATTTCATGTAAAGCATAGGGACGCGATGGATCGTACCCCCCCTAAACCTACAGATAGGGAGCTCCCAATAGAAGGGAGTAACCGAAATCAAGCTTGCTATTTCAAGCGTGTTTGTGTAAGATAGGCTCGCAACGACTGGGCGGCAGTGTGTTGTAGTAGCGAGCGGTTCACCTGACACCGCTAAGAGTTGCTACCCAATGGACAGTGGCGGAGCTTGGGCCACATCTTAGGAGGGGCAAATGGGTTGGGGGCAACCAACATTAGGCTTAGGCTAGATTTCCGTGATTCTATGGGCCATTTCTTGATGATAATATGAACAAATCTCCCCAACTAGGGGGTGATGGCCCAGGTTGTTAAGTGACTAATCGGCAACACAAAAGTTAAAGAATTAACTGTAGCAAATCCAATACTCAAACAAAAAAATGTAGCAAATCCGAATATATTCTAAAAAAAAAAAACATCTATTGGGAATGTTGAGCAATTTTTTTAAAGGTGATCTTTTTTAAAATATGATTTTGCTTTTAAACGTGAACATTTATTTCCTTTTATTTTTTAAAGCTTGAACATTTTCGAAATTGTTCATAATATCTTAGATTCCGAATATCTTTCGAAATTGTGAACATATTTTTTAACAATGCAAACAAATTTTGAAATTTTAAACTTTTATAAATAAGCATGATTTGTATAAAAATTTCAATTTTGTTTTTAAAAATGATACATTTTTGAAATTGTGATTTTTTTTAAAGTGAACACTTTTTGAAGATTTTTTTGAAAAAAAAAAGAAGAAGCAGAAAAAGTGATTTTTTTTAAAAAAGGGTAAAAAATCAGTTCAAGAAGGTTCCCAAAACCAATCAGGAGTCTTCCAGAAGGTTCCCAAAATCACATACCTTAATCCTATCATCAAGCTGGAGCACCATATACTTTGTCGACTTTGCTAAAAGAATACTAACTCCCTCCGGGTTATTACGCCCCGTCGCATTTTGGCTAAACTCTGATTACTTATTTGACTAATAAAATATAAAGTATATGTTATAGAAAATATTGTTGGATCTGTATTCAAAGAGGGTTTTAATGATATAATTTTTGTGACATGTAATCTACAGTTTTTGGTTTTTTTTGTGGGAAAAATTTCGATCTATTCATCAATCATCATGATAGTACGAAAGAACAAAACAAGCAATATAAATTACATCCATGTCCGTAAATCATCTAGCGACGAGTACACGCACTGGAGGGAGTCTAAGGTGTGCCACGTCATCGCCCCTCTCTCACTGGAGCCAGACAAACCTTGTTGTAGTATACAGTCAGAAAGTCGTCGTCGTAAGGCCTCAAAGGATGAGCGCACCAGAACATCAATCATCGTCGACGAAGAGAAGAGTAGATCAAAAGGATCCAACCTGTAGACACACGATTGTAGATGAACGACGACCAGACCCAAACTGATCACTGCCGGGATGGGGGCTAGGTGGGGAGAATCTTATTCCATATTCAGAGAGCGGCCACTGCACCATCTTCCTGAATAGGACACAAACCCTAAATAAACATTAAAAAAAACCTAGAAACGGAGCAGGAGCCCTCCCACTGGTAAGGGTCGTTATCCACCGCGCCTCCATGGGACTAAGGCCACAGGAGATGAGGTAGATCGGCAGTGGCGCTGGCGGGAGACAAGGAAACCCTGATGTGGGACTTGCTTGTGGAAGGGGCAAGAAAACGTGTGTCTTTAGTTAATCTAATGATCTCAACTTAGTTACTTTTTGCGAGAAAAAGATCTTATTTTTTGTTAAATCTATGGTGAAGTTTAAACAAAAATAAGAGGGGGCCAATAAACCCGAATGGAGGGAGTATGACCAATGCGACTAGTATTTTACAACGGCCAACCAGTTTAGTGATTTCTTACTGTTATTGTTGACCTCTGTTGTATCTCAGATTACATTTTGGTCATATAGTCTACCAACTTCAATAAATATGTGAGGAAAACCCCAAAGGCCAAAGGTACTATATGTTGTATTGTGAACTTACCAGTATTATATTAAATGTGTATGCTGACCATTGGTTCGTTTTCAATGCAAATATGTCATTTTGTCTTTGTTAGGTTCATGTTAAGTGCCCCCGGAAAAAAAGGGGAGAAAAACAGACTCATTGAAAATGTGGTAGCACTAGTATACTCTTACATGAGTGAATGCCACTAGAAGTACTGATGTAAGCAACGAAGAAAAATGTTCACGTGTGGGCTTTGTCAATGATTCTCGCCGTGGGTCTTTTTTGACAATGCATTCACGCAGCTGGTCTATGCAAATAATTCGCACACAGTAGGTACAGGAATTGCCGTTGATAATCTTCCAAACCAGTGTTTAAAACAGGTCAAGTGGATAAAGAACCGGCTGAAAAAACACTGCCCCTTTCGCTTTCAATTCCTTGCCAACTCAACAAATGGAGGCCGTTTACAAAATCAAAAGCATTGGCAAGCAGTGATCATAAACTTGATGCAGAACAATCAATGCAGAGCACTTTTGTAAAAAATAATAGAGCCCAATCCAGAAGTCCTTGTTGCAAACTGACCTCTTCCATTCCTCTGCGCCTATATAAACCGTGCGTCTCAAAGACGACCATCTCAACCTGTAGACATAACAACAACTAAACCTAAACAGATCCATCGAAGAGAAATACTGACCGAATCTTGTGACACACGTCAGAAACACACCTTCACATGCCCTTCAATGGCGAAGACGCACCGCCAAAACATGGGCTAGGTTGGGCGAACCTTATTGCATCTTCAGGGAGCCGCCGCTGGCTCGTCTTCTTGAACAGGACACAAACAGTAAACACGCTAAAAAAAACCTAGACACAAAGTTGGAGCCCTCCCACCCGCAAAAGCTGGGATCCACCGCGGCTGCATAGCCCTAGTGCCACAGGAGGTGAGGTAGATCAGCAACGCCGCCGCCGGGAGGCAGGGGAACCCTAACGTGGGACTTGCTTGTGGAAGAGGCAAGAGAAGTCTTTTACTTAATCTAATGATCTCAGCTTCGTATTTTTTTTTTGCGAAGAAAAGATCCCAACTTAGTTAAATCTACAATCGAACTTTAATCCAAAGGCCAAGCAGATTAGTGCTTTCTCACTGTTATTGTTGATCTGTGTTGTATCTCGATTGCATTCTGGTCATATAGTCTATCAACTTCAATAAATATATGAGAGGAGAATCTCAATGGTATGTTGCATTGTGAACGGAGTACGAACGTCGACATTCTCTCTAATCACCGCTCTTTCCCCACCCCCACGGCCGCGAGCGGGTCGGGGGAACCCTAGCTCCGTCCCCAGCTTCCCCTCCTCCGGCCTCCTCCGCCGCCTAGGGGTGCCGCCGGGCGAAGCCCGGTCGGCGTAGGCGGCGGCGGGGTCGCATCCTCTCCTCCTCGCAGAGCTCCTGGCCGACGCGGGACGGCGGGCTGCAGGAGGCGTCGGGCTATGGCGGGGCTCAGCGGCGCGGATCCGGGAGCTCCTGGTAGTGCCAATGTGGCGGCCCCGCTGGTGCTTCGTGGTGGCGCGGCAGCTGCATGGTGGGGCATGCGTGGTCGCGATTCAACGGCAGTGCCGACGGATCTTACCAGGCGATGCGGGCAGCGGGCGGTGTGGGCGGCGGCTGGGGACCGGCTTCAGGCTCCCGGCGGCTGCGAGGGTTCCTCTCCACAGTGGGCGTTGCGACGGTGGTGCGGCTCGGCCGGTGGCGGTCCGGTGACCTGGTGGTGGTGGCCGGCGGTGCGCGTGGTGGTGGTGCTTTCACTTGACGGCGGTGCGGTCCAGTGGTGCTGGGTGGCCGGTGTCGCGACCCCGGCCCAGATCTAGGTCCGTAGGGCCCCATCTGGGTCCTAGCGGGCCGGCTACGGCTCTGCCTTGACGCTCTCTGTGCGGGGAGGCATGGGAGCAGCTTGGACAGGGGCGGCGACGCCGACGGCATGCTGGCTGCAGTGCGAAGGCAGGAACTTTACGGGCCTCGGAGATTTCGGCCAGGCCTGTGCGGCCACGGGCCTGGTATGTTCCTGCTATTGCGTCCGGTCAGCTACCTTCGTTGACAGTGGAGGTGGGGCCCTCCCGTGTGCCGACGGTGCTGCTGCCCTAGTCCCGACTCCTCTCTTCATTGTGCAGGCCATGCTTCACAGTGCCGTGGTGAGATAACGTGAGAAGCTTCATGACCGGGTTGGTGCAGGGTGGTGGTCGGTTTGGTGGCGAGCTCTGGAGTGCCTGAGGTGAAGGTTGGGATCAGGAGAAATCCCTGTTGGATTGGCCGACACCGACGTGGTGGCGCATGAGGGTGCCATCGGACCTTCCTGGATGGCGTCGGGGCTACCATTTCTCTCTCCTCACCGCGTACCGGGGAAAACCCTAGGCAGCATCATCATCATCGTTGTGTCCCTTCTTGAATGTGTTGATTGGTACCGGTGCTTCGGAGGCTCGGAGCTTGGTGTGCGATCTCCGGTGGATGCAGCGTTCACGAGGCTTCTTCGTTTTTTGTCGATCCCTCGTTGTCAGCATTTGTTTCTCTTGTATTTTTTCTTTCCTTTCTTTTGGGCGTGACTGTGCTGACTCCGCCCAGCACCTATCGTTGGTTGTCTCTGTTGGTTGCTTTGTATACAAAAGCAGGGAAACCCTTTTTCCGTTGCATTGTGAACCTACTATTATTAATAAATATGCATGCTGACCATTGGTTCGTTTCCAATGCAAAAATGTCATTTTGTCTTTGTTAGGTTCATGCTAAGTGCAGCCGCAAAAAAAAAAGGGAGAAAAACAGACTCATAGAAAGTGTGGCAGCACTAGTATAGCGCACTCTCACATGAGTGGATGCCACTAGAAGTTCTGAAGTAAGCAACGAAGAAAAATGTTCACGTGTGGGCTTTGTCAATGATTCTCGCCGTGGGTCTTTTCTGACAATGCATTCGCGCAGGTGGTCTAATGTGCAAGAAATTCGCGCACAGTAGGTATAGGAGTTGCCGTTGATTATCCTCCAAATCAGCGACCAAAACAAGTCAAGTGGATAAAGAACCGGTTGAAAACACTGCTCCTTTCGCTTTCAATACCCTGTCAATACCGAATCAAAAGCGTTGGCAAGGAGGAGCGACCCTCCTCGGATGGTTTGAGTGGAAACAATAACGTAAACCTGATGCAGAACAGTCAATGCAGAGCACTTTTGTATGTAATATAATAGGGACCAAATCCCAAAAGTCCTTGCCGCAAACCGACCTCTTCCATTCCTCTGCGCCTATATAAACCAGCCCTGCATCTCAGAGACGACCATCTCATTCTCATCAACGATGACGAGCCTCTCTTCTTATGTCTTGCTTCTCAGTTGCGTGGCCACACTGCACGCCAATGCATATGCATCCCAAGAGGCACGGCTGAGAGAGTTCATCTCGTCTAGGAAGAACATCGACAGCACCACCGACACGTTTAGAGTGCGTAGCATAGCCGAGAGGGTCGCTGGCAGCCTGAGCGCGGAGAGCTCTGCCTCTGACCAGGGCTCTCTCAAGGCGGCCGATAAGATCACGGCGCTGCCGGGCCAGCCGGAGGGCGTCGACTTCGACCAGTACGGGGGGTACGTGGCCGTCGACGAGGAGAACGGCCGCGCCCTCTTCTACTACCTCGTCGAGTCGCCTTCAGGTGCCTCGGACAAGCCACTCGTCTTGTGGCTCAATGGAGGTTAGAATGATACATATGTTTTCTTTTCTTTTTTGCGAGAAAGAATGATACATATGTTGACAACTGAACATGTCGTGTGGAAATTTCTCTAGGACAGTACGTAGTGACACTTCTTGCATACACAGGGCCAGGATGCTCGTCTCTGGGCTACGGTGCAATGCAGGAGCTCGGCCCCTTCCGCGTGACCGAAGACAACAAAACGCTCAGCAGAAACCTAAACTCCTGGAACAACGGTAAAACCTATGGGCGGCTTCTATATACAGACTAATAATTCCTTCCCCTTTAATTTGTACTACCTGTTTAGTTACAGAAGAGAAGTGAACTTACTTAATTTTGCTTGTGAAAAATAATGGCAGTGGCTAATCTGATCTTCCTGGAGTCGCCTGCTGGTGTTGGATTCTCCTACTCCAACACGTCTTCGGACTACGACCTCAGTGGCGACGAGCGGACCGCTGCCGACGCGTACGTCTTTCTGGTCAGATGGCTGGAGAGGTTCCCGGAGTACAAGGGCCGCGCCTTCTACGTCTCCGGCGAGAGCTACGCCGGCCACTACGCGCCGCAGCTCGCCGCCACCATCCTGCTCCACAACACGTACAACAACAGAACCATAGTCAACCTTCAGGGCATCTTGGTAAGTGAAATTTACAAGTGATCTTCTGAATGACAAAAGATCTTCCGTTGATAGTCATACTCGTATGAACACATGGTGGATGACAAAAGATCTTCTGAATATGAAATATGGACTCTTTTCTGCTCAAGGTTGGCAACCCTTATCTCGACGACAAGAGGAACAATCAGGGGACGATTGACTTCTTCTGGACCCATGGAGTGATGTCGGACGAGGTCTACGCCAACGTCACCAAGCACTGCGATTCTGCAGGTAAAGCATGCAGCGGCGCCTGGGACGCGTTCGACGCCAGCCAGATTGATGCGTACAACATCTACGCCCCCGTTTGCGTCGACGCGCCCGACGGAGCGTATCACCCCAGTGGCTACGTAAGGAAATAAATTCTTAGTTGCTTGTCCAGTCAAAAGTGAAATTAGTCACCATGTTCTTAGTTTCTCCAAAATTGCATGCAGCTGCCTGGGTATGATCCGTGCAGCGACTATCCTACTATTGCCTATCTCAACGATCCAGCGGTGCAGGAGGCTTTCCACGCTAGGATGACAGAGTGGTCGCCCTGCAGGTAATTCGTTGAACTGGATACTGAATTAGCATACACCGGTCAGCAATTAACCATGTGATCCGTGCCTGCAGAAACTTTACGTGGAAAGACGCTCCAGTGACGATGCTCCCATCCATCAAATTCTTGATCGAGAACAAACTTCCCGTTTGGATATTCAGGTAGTAACAGATTACCATCAGTTATTCTCAGACGTCCGAAAAGCATTTAATTTTAGTAGTACGATAAATTTTCCTACATTTTACAGTGGTGATTTTGACTCCGTGTGCCCTCTTCCGGCGACGAGGTACTCCATTCAAGACCTTGGCCTTCCTGTGGCCACTCCATGGCGCCCATGGGTGGCAAAGGAGGAGGTAAAATCCCATGTTCGAAAACATTTCTCATCTACTACAATGTTTTGGTCACCCTGAAACTGACGACTTCACTCACTGGTTAGGTGGCAGGATATGTCCAGCAGTATGCCGGAGGGTTGACATTTCTATCAGTGAGAGGTGCCGGTCATCTTGTCCCGTCCTTCCAGCCTGAGAGGGCGTTGATAATGTTGACTTCTTTCCTGAAAGGGATGCTCCCGCCTTACATACAAGACTAGTGAGTCATGCCAGGACAATTGCTACGGCACGAAAATGGAAGGTTTATTTGCTTAATCTTAGTATAATATGTACTTGTATCCGGTCAGAGTTGAAAATGGTCCTTGTCCTTTGAGTGGACGTGTATTTCTTGTTAAATGATTTTATGATATAACTTTGAAAATACTAAGTGAAAGCACTCTTCCGAACCCACCCGCGTCGCTCTCCAGGGGGCGGCTCGGGTGACCTAACCCCCACCGCCGCCGCCACCCCCACATGCTCCCACCCCCTCGCCGCCATCGGGCGTCCCCGCCGGGCAAAGCCCGTGCGGCTGTCGGCGGCGGCGGGCCTTTCTCTCTGGTCGCACGCGGAGGCCGGCCCTAGACAGCGAGGCGTGCGTCGCGGAGCTGCGCACCGGCGCGGATCTGGCCCTCAGGCCTCTTCTGCGGCGCGACGACGCTGAATGCTGGAGCGGCGGTCCCCTCCTCTCTGTCTTCCCCGCGGTGGCTGGCCGTTTTGGCGGTGGATCGGGGCTTCTTTTGCTCGGATCTGGTCGACGCGCCATCGGCGAGATGCGGCGGTGCTGGTCGTCTTTGGCCGCGTGGGTGGCAAGGCGGCTGCACGTGGTGGAGGCCCCGGCGGCTCTGGTTGGCGGCGGGGCGACGGCAAGGGCCTGCCGGCGGCGCACGGGGGCTGATGCACTCGTCATCGTCGGAATGGTGGCGGCGGTGGTGATGCGTGTCGGCCGGATTTTGCCTTTTTCGGTCGGCTGCGCGAGTTTGGGGCCCCGGCCTGGCATGGCTCCGGTCCCGGCTGTGGGCGGCGACGGTGAGGTGGCTTCATCGTGCCGGCTCCACGGCAGCTCGGCGGGTTGACTGGGGCGGCGGCTGGCTTTCCGGCGTTGGCTTGTCTGTAGGTGGCCCGTTTCAACCTTCGGCCCTCTCCTCGTCATCTGGTTGCTACCTTCGTCGAAGGTTCGACCCTCCCCCGACTAGGTTCCATCGCTCGTCTCGAGCTCGACAGTAGGACTGAGCTCGTCTCGCGCTCGACAGCAGGATTGACCTTGTCTCGCACCCGACAGCAGGACCGACCTCGTCTCGCGCCCGGCAGCAGGATCATGCTCGTCTCGCGCCCGGCAGCAGGACCGTGCTCATCTCGCGCCTGATAGCAGGACGGGTCGGTGGAGGCCAATTTTGGCCGGCCTTTGGGTTTCGGCGTTGGGGGCAGCCCAGGGATGCGAAAGGTGATTCCTTTCCGCTCGTATCTTTGGTTGGGGTAGCGATTGGTGTCGAGTGAGGTGGTGTCCAGGTCTTGGATGCCAGGGCGGTGGCCCTGGTAGTGGCTCTGCGGTGCTCTTGGGCAGAGCCCGTGGTTAGGTGCTGCCCGGTGGCCATGGCCGTGTGGGCGGCATGGTCAATGGGATGTGGCGTCCGGTGGTGGTGAGTGTTGGCCGGGGTGAAAACCTACCCTATCTTCGGACGGACTGGCGGCGGCGAAGCTCGCTCCCTTCTTGAAGGCGTCGTCTTGGCTCTCATTGCCCGTCGTGTTGTTGGGGAACGTAGTATTTCAAAATTTTGCCTACGAGCGCGCAAGATCTATCTAGGAGAAGCAGAGCAACGAGCGGGGACAGTGTGTCCACGTACCCTCGTAGACCGAAAGCGGAAGCGTTTTATCAACGCGGTTGATGTAGTCGTACGTCTTCACGATCCGACCGATCCTAGCACCGAACATACGGCACCTCCGTGTTCAGCACACGTTCAGCTCGATGACGTCCCTCGTACTCTTGATCCAGTTGAGGCCGAGGGAGAGTTCCGTCAGCAGGACGGCATGATGACGGTGATGATGAAGTTACCAGGGTAGGGCTTCGCCTAAGCACTATGATGATATGACCGAGGTGTGTAACTGTGGAGGGGGGGGGGGGCACCGCACACGGCTAAGACAAATCTTGGAGTGCCTTTGGGGTGCTCCCCTTCCCCGTATATAAAGGAGGGAGGGAGGAGGCGGCCGGCCTAGGGGGCGCGCCAAGCATAGGGAGTCCTACTAGGACTCCCATGTCCTAGTAGAATTCCCTTTCCTATTCGGAGTAGGAGAGAAGGAAAGAAAGGGAGAGGGAGAAGGAAAGGGGGGGGGCGCCCTCACCCCTTGTCCAATTCGGTTTGGGCAGGGGGGAGGCGCGCGCCACCTCTTGGCCCTTCTTCCATCTCTCCACTAAAGCCCAATAAGGCCCATTACTTCTCCAAGTGAATTCCCGTAACTCTCCGGTACTCCAAAAAATACCCGAATCACTCGGATCATTTCTGATATCCAAATATAGCCTTCCAATATGTCGGGGGTTGGGTGCGACATATGCCAAAGGATGGCTTAGAGCATCTCCAGCCGTTCGCCCCCCCAGGGCGCAAAAAAACCACGGTCTGGGGGAGAGCCGACGCTAGTTCGGCCCCTGGGGCCGGCCTAGCTCCCAGTCATGCCCCCAACTGCCCCCAGCCACTGCAAAATTCAAACATAGTCGTTCCCGCGCCCAAAATAGACGCCACAATCCGGCGATCAATCGGCCTAGATCGGCGGCCAGATGAAATGTTCGGCGTACAAAAAAGCAGGAAAGGACGGGAGCGCGCATCAGGCGGCGAGGTCGGCCTCCGGCGTTGCCGGAGTCGGCGTGCGCGGGCTTGACGCGGCCTCTGTGCTCGGCGGTGTGGCTTCTGTGCTGTGGGTAGTCTCGGCAGCATCAGCGTTCGGGCTTGGCGGCGGCGGCGGCGTGTGCGTGGGCGTCGTGGGCGTGGGCGGCGTCGCCGAGGGAAGCTGGTCCAGGATGAGGCCAACATGCGCCCTATACCACGCCTTGACCGCCTCGTCGGTGCTCTGGAGCATGTCCGCCCCGCCCAGCAGGAAAGCCAGGTCGGTGTTCCTCTTCTTCGCGGCGACGTTGGTCCGGAGTAGGTCGAGCTTGACGGCGTTGGTCGACATCAACGCCGACCAACGCGCCTCGGTCTTCTCTTCACGAAGGGCGGCCCGGACCTGTGCGTCGGTGAGGCAGTGCTGGATGGACTCCTGCACGCGAGCTGTGGCCGCGTCGGTGTGTTTCCCCTTCTTGGCACCTTTGTTGCCGTCCGGCCGCACATCTCACGTGCCCGGAGTCGGCGCGTCAGGCTTGTAGGTCTCCTTGGCCTTCTTGATGGTGCGCCGGACTTCCGCCCACTTGTCGCACTTGTCGATGCGCTTGTAGACGTGGAGGTACTTGAACTCGACGTCGCTGTTGCACTGCCGATATAGGCCGAACATGCGCAGCAACTGCGTGGGGACGAACAAATAGTTGGCTTGTGAACGGCGAAAAGAGGCGAGAAACCGGTGTGGCATACCTGATCCTCAATGCTGGCGCCGCTTGATGATGTTATGTACCTAGGGTAGGGTCATGGACCTATCCAGGATACCATACCCAAGGACATCCTTAGACGAAGCTACCTTCCAGTCGACCAAGAGAGACTCCACTCGACCGGCTAGAAGACACTCGACGAACCTGAAGACACTCGACCATGAAGACTCACTCGACCATCAGGAGTTCAGGATCTACTCTGTATCCAAACGGTCTGTAATTAAAGTAGTCTTAATGGTCATGATGGCACTTTATGTAGGGCGTTACCAGTAAGGCCCGGCCTTAATGTACTTTAACCCTCTTCTACGTGGGTTGGCTGGGGTCCTGGCGTCCACTATATAAGCCACCCCCCTCCACTGGTAGAAGGGTTCGCACCCCTGTAACTCATATACACATAAACCAGTCGACCGCCTCCGGGCTCCGAGATGTAGGGCTATTACTTCCTCAGAGAAGGGCCTGAACTCGTTAAACACTCGTGTGTACAACTACTCCATAGCTAGGATCTTGCCTCTCCGTACCTACCCCCCATTCTACTGTCAGACTTAGAACCACGACAGTTGGCGCCCACCGTGGGGCAGGTGTCTTAGCGACTTTTTGGAGAAGTTGCAATTTGTCCGATCGCCTTCATCATGGTTTCCGGCGGAGCTCTGGTCGAGGGTCGCGAGATCCGTCTCGGTGCGCTCGCTTTCATCGCCGACGACTCCGCTTGGCTCCAGGAGGCACCACTCGACATCGATGCGCTCCCCGTCCGCGGGGCGACGCACTTTCGGGCGTGTGTCCGCGGCGTCCTGCCGCGGCAGCCGTCGACCCCATACCGGTCGACTCCTGCGCCATCCTCCTTCCCTGTCTCCTGCCAGCGCAAGCGCTCCGGTCGATCGAGGCTCCAGCGATGGGTGAGACACGCAGTGGCTCGCCAATCAGCCACCACCCAAGTCGCGGCAATTGAGCCCGACGAATCTCTCTACGGCCTGTTTGACCTTTCGACTGGCTCCGTAGAGACTGCATCCGAGTGCGATAGCAGTGATCCAGCGGCGGAGGTCCTCATGGTCAACGGGCCTCGTAGTCCTCCCGGTTTCCCCGCAACGATGGGATGGACGACGGGGGCGACCCCGCTCAGGCCCACGAAGAGTATCAGCCCGAGCCACTCACTTCTCAGCAGAGAGAAGAACTTCGCCGCCGGAACATGGATGCCCTGCATACTCCCATTGCAGGAGAAACTCCTGAGGCTCGTGCCCTGGAAGAGGCGCGTTTAGCCAACCTGGCTGAACGCACTCGACTGGAGAACCTCCAGCGAGCACTCGACGAGCGTGCGCGCCAGCGAGTACCCGACTCCCACCGACGCCAGCTCTTTCCGCAACCGACTCAGGTATATCGAACCCCGATTCAGAATTTGGCAGCTGCAGCCCGTGTAGCGGAGTCAATTCAGCCCTCTCAGTCGGAGGCTGGAAGAGGCTTGATGCAGATCAGAGATTTGCTCCGGGCGGCAAGAGATCAGAATTCAGTTGTGTCACAGTCGCGCAACAGGATTCACAGTCGATCCGTCGCTGCGAATACTGTTCAGTCGGCTCACAGTCCAAGGCCGCCTCCAAGGCGCGCAGGACGTGAAGGCCGGCGGGACCCCTATGATGATCGATTTGATCGTGATGATAGGCGTCGAGTGCCCACTCCTCCCCCGAGAAGTGGGTCTAACGCCCATCGGCAGCAAGATGACAGACGCCAGCTCAGTGTTGAGCGGAGAGCTCCAGTCGACCCCAGAGAGCCAGGCTTTGACGCGAGATCCATCATCGTGCAAGGTTTGGTCGACCGGAACAGAGCTCATAGAGGTGGCCATGACAGAGATGTGCCCATAAGCAGCCGAGTCCATGTTTCAGGTCCAGAATGCTTTAGCAGAGCCATCAGAGCCGCAGTGATACCCCCCAACTTCAGGTTGGCGACTGGAGTGAGTAAGTTCACCGGTGAGTCTAAGCCTGAAACTTGGCTTGAAGATTACAGAGTGGCTGTTTAGATTGGTGGCGGTAATGATGAGGTGGCCATGAAGCATTTGCCACTTATGCTAGAGGGTTCGGCCAGGGCGTGGTTGAATCAGTTAGCACCTAGCAGCATTTACACCTGGGAAGATCTTTCCCGAGTGTTCGTCAGGACGTTCGAGGGAACTTGCAAGCGACCGGCCGGACTGACAGAGCTACAAGCTTGCGTACAAAAGTCGAGTGAAACACTGAGAGATTACATCCAGAGATGGATCACTTTGCATCATACTGTAGAGAATGTGTCAGACCATCAAGCGGTCTGCGCCTTCAAGGATGGTGTCAAGAACAGAGAGTTGAGCCTGAAGTTTGGTCGAACTGGAGATATGACCCTGAGTCGGATGATGGAAATAGCCACCAAGTACGCCAATGGCGAAGAAGAGGACCGACTCCGGAGTGGCAAGTACAAGCCGAGTCAGTCGGATAAAGGAAACTCCAGTCGGAAGCAAAAGCGGAAGGCCGAGCCAGCTGCTCCTGGAGAGGCTCTAGACGTGACTCAGGGCAAATTCAAAGGGAAGCCCAAAGGATCTTGGAACCCCAAGAAGGTAAAAGATAAGGAAGGTAATGACGTGATGGATCTACCGTGTCATATCCACACGAAGAAAGACGAAGAGGGTAACTTCATCTACCCAAAGCATACCACTCGCCAGTGCCGGCTCTTAATCCAGCAGTTTCAAGGGAAACAACCGAAGGACAAAGAGAAGGAGTCGGACAAGGCTGAGGACAAGGAGGACAGTGATGGAGAGTACCCTCATGTCAACTCCACTCTAATGATTTTTGCTGATGTAGAGAGTAAAAGTCGACTGAAAATGATCAATCGTGAGGTCAATATGGTCGCCCCGGCGATGCCAAACTATCTAAGATGGTCGCAAACTCCCATTACTTTCGACCAGTCTGATCATCCTACCCACATTGCCACCCCTGGGAGGCAAGCGCTGGTGGTCGACCCAGTCGTCGAAGGCACTCGACTGACGAAGGTATTGATGGATGGCGGCGGTGGATTGAATATACTGTATGCAGAGACGCTCAAGGGAATGGGCATTCCGATGTCCAGGCTCAGTTCCAGCAACATGAGTTTTGACGGAGTCATCCCTGGAAAGAAGGCTGAGTCACTCAGCCAAATAGCTCTGGATGTGGTGTTCGGCGACTCGAAGCATTTCCGCAAAGAGAAGCTGACAATTGAAGTCGTGGATTTCCGAAGCGCCTACCACGCTATTTTGGGAAGACCAGCCTATGCCCGCTTCATGGCTCGACCATGTTATGTATACCTCAAATTAAAGATGCCTGGCCCCAAAGGCGTGATCACTATCACTGGCAGCCGGAAGAAGGCAGAAGAGTGTTTCCAGAAAGGCTCAAAGATTGCGGATGACCAGATAACAGTGGTAGAGCTGGAGGAATACAAGAAGAATGCAGATCCGAGTGATTTGCTGCGGGCCAAGAAGCCCGCCACAGAGTCAGCATTTCAGTCATCCGGGGAGACGAAGCCAGTTCATATCCACCCGACTGACCCCAATGCAGCTCTGACCCATATTTCCACAACACTCGACTCTAAATAGGAAGAAACGCTCATCCAGTTCCTCCGTGAGAACTGGGACATCTTTGCAGGGAAGCCAGCTGACATGCCGGGTGTTCCCAGGGGGCTGGCTGAGCATCGCCTTAGAGTCGACTAAAAAGCGAAACCCGTTAAAGAACATCTTCGACGGTCCGCCGTTTAGAAGAAAAAAGCCATTGGCGAGGAGGTGGCTCGACTCCTTGCAGCAGAGTTCATCCGTGAGATATACCACTCTGAGTGGCTCGCCAATGTCGTCATGGTTCCCAAGAAGGACAACTCACTTTGTATGTGCATTGATTTCAAACATATCAATCGGGCCTGCCCGAAAGATCATTTTCCTCTCCCTCGCATCGACCAAATTGTCGACTCGACCGCAGGGTGCGAGAGATTGTCTTTTTTAGACGCTTATTCCGGGTATCATCAGATCCCTCTGTATGGTCCTGACGAAATCAAAACAGCTTTCATCACTCCATTCGGGTGCTTCTGCTATATCACCATACCATTCGGCCTCAAGAATGCCGGAGCCACGTTCATGAGAATGATTCAAAAGTGTTTACTCACTCAAATCAGTCGGAATGTGGAAGCGTACATGGATGATATCGTGGTCAAGTCGCGAAAGGGTTCCTACCTATTGACTGACCTAGCTGAAACATTTGCCAATCTCAGAAGGTATGATATCAAGCTCAATCCATCGAAGTGCACATTCGGAGTACCTGGCGGAAAGTTACTCGGTTTTCTCGTTTCAGAACGAGGAATCGATGCTAACCCAGAGAAAGTTGGCACCATACTCCGAATGAAACGCCCTGTGCGTGTGCATGACGTCCAGAAGCTTACTGGATGCTTGGCTGCTTTAAGTCGATTCATCTCTCGCCTCGGTGAAAAGGCATTGCCCCTTTACCGACTGATGAAGAAGGCAGACAAGTTCGAGTGGACTCCAGAAGCTGATGCAGCGTTTGCCAAGTTAAAAACTCTTCTCTCCACCCAGCCGGTGCTTGCTGCTCCGATCAGCAAAGAGCCTCTGTTGCTTTATATGCAGCCACAGGACAAGTCGTCAGTACAGTACTTACGGTCGAGCGGGAAGAAGAAGGGAAAGCCTTCAAAGTTCAGCGCCCAGTGTATTATCTCTCTGAAGTTTTGACCCCATCGAAGCAAAGATATCCTCATTATCAGAAGCTCATATATGGGATCTACATGACCATGAAGAAGGTTGCTCATTATTTCTTTGATCATGACATTACAGTCGTCAGCGACGCCCCATTATCAGAGATTCTGCACAACAGAGAAGCAACTCATCGAGTGGCTAAGTGGGCGATTGAACTCCTTCCCCTTGATGTCAAATTCGAGGCAAAGAAAGCCATTAAGTCCCAGTCTATAGCAGATTTCCTTGCCGAGTGGATTGAGCAACAGCAGCCGACTCAAGTTCACTCGGAGCATTGGACCATGTTCTTTGATGGCTCTAAGATGTTAAATGGTTTTGGTGCGGGGTTGTTTTGGTTTCCCCCCGAGGAGATAAACTCAGATATGTGCTCCAAATCCACTTTGATTCCTCCAACAATGAAGCAGAATATGAAGCACTCTTGTATGGGTTGCGCATGGCCATTTCACTCGGCGTCCGTTGCCTTATGGTTTATGGCGACTCAGATTTGGTGGTCAATCAGGTGATGAAGGAGTGGGACGTTAGAAGCCCAGCCATGATTGGATACTGCAATGCAGTGAGGAAGCTCGAAAAGAAGTTCGAAGGGTTAGAGCTCCACCACATACCCCGACTGAAAAATCAAGCAGCTGACGATCTGGCGAAGATAGGATCCAAGAGAGAAGCCATCCCCAGTGATGTGTTCTTGGAGCATATCCACACTCCGTCAGTCGTAGAAGATCCTTTTACCGATGAAGCTCCGCAACCTAAGAGTGTTACGGACCCGACCGAGGTTGAAGTCCCAGTAGTGGTCGACCTGATCATGGAAGTTCTAGTGATCACTCCAGATTGGACAATACCATATATCGCATATATCTTGAGGAAAGAACTCTCGGAGGACGAAGAAGAGGCTCGACAGATCATCCGCCGATCTAAGGCCTTTACCGTGATAAGAGGTCAGTTATACAGAGAAAGCGCGACTGGAGTTGGTCAGAAATGCATAACACCGGAGGAAGGTCGAATAATCCTCGACGACATCCACTCGGGGACCTGTGGCCATCATGCGTCTTCTCGGACCATCGTGGCCAAAGCATACCGAGCTGGATTTTATTGGCCAAGAGCGAATGAAATGGCGAAGGAGATAGCCGACAAGTGCGAGGGATGTCAATTTTACTCCAATATGTCACACAAGCCCACGCAGCTTTGAAGACTATACCACTCGTCTGGCCCTTTGCAGTGTGGGGTTTAGATATGGTCGGTCCTTTGAGAACAGGCAGAAGCGGTTTTACCCATGTGCTCGTAGCAGTCGACAAGTTCACTAAGTGGATCGAAGCTAAACCCATCAAGAACCTCGATGCCGGTACTGCTGTCAGCTTCATCAGAGAATTGATATTCAGATATGGGGTCCCGCATAACATCATCACTGACAATGGGTCAAACTTCGACTCCGAAGAGTTCAGAGCTTTCTGCACATCTCAAGGCACGCAAGTCGACTATGCTTCAGTCGCTCACCCACAGTCGAATGGACAGGCAGAACGAGCCAACGGTTTGATTCTCAAAGGGTTGAAACCCCATTTGATGCGTGATCTTAAGCATGTGGCTGGTGCATGGGTCGACGAACTTCCCTCGGTGCTTTGGGGGTTAAGGACCACGCCCAACCGGTCGACTAGAAGAACTCCATTCTTCTTGGTCTACGGAGCTGAAGCAGTCTTGCCAAGCGACCTTCTCCACAATGCTCCCCGGGTCGAGCTCTATACTGAAGCTGAAGCAGAACAAGCACGACATGATACAGTCGACCTTTTAGAGGAAGAAAGGGAGATGGCTCTGATCAGATCGACCATTTACCAACAAGACTTGCGTCGCTTCCACGCCAAAAACGTGAAGAGTCGAGCCTTCCAGGAAGGATATTTAGTTCTCCGAGTGGATCAGCAGAAACCACACAAGCTTGCTCCTTCTTGGGAAGGTCCCTTCATTGTCACCAAGGTTCTCCACAATGGAGCATACCGCCTTTACAATGTCGAGCATCAGATCGACGAGCCCCGAGCTTGGAACGCGGAGCTTCTCCGCCCCTTTTACACCTAAGTATTCACTCGGACGAGTTGTAATAAAAGTACTTCTGTAGTCTATTTATTAAAGACAAGAGCTTTATAATTTTCCCAGTAATCGTTATTTCTTTTGTCCACTCAAAACAATCCCCCAGTGGGTGGCTTGGCTGCGAACCCGATTCGCCCAAGTCTGTAAAAAAATCCTAACCAAGTGGTGAGCCAGTCTCCCACACGAAGGCTTAGCTGCGAAATCCGTTTCACCTAAGGTAAACAAAATCCTACCGAGTGGTAAGCCAGCCTTCCACTCGGAGGCTTAGCTGCAGTTCAAGTACTCGCCTAAGATAAACAAAATCCTGTCGAGTGGTAAGCCAGACTTCCACTCGGAGGCTTAGCTGCAGTCCAAGTACTCGCCTAAGATAAACGAAATCCTACCGAGTGGTAAGCCAGCCTTCCACTCGGAGGCTTAGCTGCAGTCCAAGTACTCGCCTAAGATAAACAAATCCTATCGAGTGGTAAGCCAGACTTCCACTCGGAGGCTTAGCTGCAGTCCAAGTACTCGCCTAAGATAAACGAAATCCTGTCGAGTGGTAAGCCATACTTCCACTCGGAGGCTTAGCTGCAGTCCAAGTACTCGCCTAAGATAAACAAAATCCTGTCGAGTGGTAAGCCAGACTTCCACTCGGAGGCTTAGCTGCAGTCCAAGTACTCGCCTAAGATAAACGAAATCCTGTCAAGTGGTAAGCCAGCCTTCCACTCGGAGGCTTAGCTGCAGTCCAAGTACTCGCCTAAGATAAGCAAAATCCTGTTGAGTGGTAAGCCAGCCTTCCTCTCGGAGGCTTAGCTGCAGCATTGCGCTCGCCTAAGTACAAAAACAACATGCGCTCTGCAGAGGAAGACGAGGTGCAGGTCGACTGCTACTCTCTCCTTCTGAGCTACGCCACAAGTACAACGTGTGCTCTGCAAGGAAGACGAGGTGCAGGTCGACTGCTACTCTCTCCTTCCGAGTTACGCCACAAATACAACGTGCGCTCTGCAAAGAGGACGAGGTGCAGGTCGACTGCTACCCTCTCCTTCTGAGCTACGCCACCAATACAAAATCCTACCGAGTGGAGAGCAAACCTCCCACTCGGGGGCTTAGCTGCGGCCCAGTGCTCGCCTAAGTATGTGAAAATCCTACCGAGTGGAGAGCAAACCTCCCACTCGGGGGCTTAGCTGCGGCCCAGTGCTCGCCTAAGTATGTGAAAATCCTACCGAGTGGAGAGCAAACCTCCCACTCGGAGGCTTAGATGCAGCCCAGCGCTCGCCTAAGTTTTTGAAAATCCTACCGAGTGGAGAGCAAACCTCTCACTCGGGGGCTTAGCTGCAGCCCAGTGCTCGCCTAAGTGTATTGGAGAATAAGTCGATTGCAATGAGCGCTTCACTTTAACCTGCAAAAGACACCTCAAACCAAATGCAAACATATTCAACGTTGAATCCAAGTTCGGATAACACCTAACGGAACCGAAAGTGCTCAGGCGCTAGGCCTGTTAAGGTTTGTCGGTTACAAAACTCACTCGGCATACCGAGGCAAATTTAAAGTATCAAGCTCAGAAGTTTTTTACCCCTCCTGTGGAGGGCTGGAAGGTGCAACAAACTCGTCCAGATCAATTCCATCTGCAATCCGAGTGGCAGCAGCAATGAAGGTCTCCATGAAAGATCTGAAATTGTGCTTCTTGGTGTTAGCCACCCTAAGAGCCACCAGCTTGTCCTCTCGTGCATCCTTGCAGTGAACGCGGACCAGAGACAGAGCAACATCCGCACCGCACCTGGCCGAAGACTTCTTCCACTCCTGCACTCGACTTGGGACCTCGTTCAGTCGAGTCATCAGGGACTCGAGGTCGTTCTAGAGTGTCTCTCTTGGCCAGAGTGTTGTGTCGATGCGAGAAGTTGCGACCTTCAGCCTTGCGAGATAGTCGATGACAGCAGCAACACAAGATTCAAGCCGGAGCACATTCATGGCGACTTCATCTTTCATGGGAGAGTTGATGGGGTCCAGGTTTACTTCCAGTCGACCAGTCTCCTCCTCAAAGTTCTGACAAAATTCTGCAAGCACAACCACCGAGTCAAGACAAACAGTCGGAGGTTACAATTAAAATATTTGTTTGATACAAAGGATTACCTTCAAGCATGAGGAACAACTTCTTGGCGAGTCCACCCAGATAAACCTCTAGATCGTTCTTATTTCTCTTCAACTCACTGGCCTTGTCATTCAGGGTGGTCTTGTCACTTTTCAGTCGACTGACCTCCTGATTGGCAGCATCAAGATCAGCTTTCAGATTGGTGTTTTCTTCTTCAAGCTTGGTCACTGAAGCAGCTTCTCATCCGCAAGCCTGGTCTTCTCTAAAGCAGTTTTTTGCATCTCAGCCAAGTCAAGGTCTTGCTTCTTCAGGGCATCCCTCACTTTGTCTGCAAAGTTACAGTGAGATTAGATTCGGAAACAAGTAAGAGGCAAAGGCAGTCGTCAAAAGCCTCACCAAGCATACCTTTAGCTTTCTCCTTCGCCTTCGTTAAGTTCTCTTGGGCCAGTTTCAAATCGAGCTCGAGCTGAATGTGTTTGTTCTCCAACTCAGTATAACGAGCCGCAAGGTCACATGATTTCTACAAAGAACCAATCGACAGATGTCAAAGACAATTCACTTCTGAGTGAGTAAGGAAAAATCATAGCGTTTCTAAGACTACGGCCGAATATAAACATTCGACCATAGTCTCGGGGACTACACCCAGTGGGTGCACTCAGCGTGCCCCCACTAGTTTCATCAGTTAGAGTCGACCAGTCGACCAACAAAAAAAAGGGGGGGGGGAGATGTTCTTCAGACTATAGTCGACTGCCAGCAGTCGACCACAGTCTCGGGGACTACACCCAGTGAGTGCACTCAGCGTGCCCCCACCGGTCTATGAATCTATTCGACCTAGTCGAGTAAGGAAAAAACTTAAAGCCTATGGTCGACTGCCAGCAGTCGACCATAGCCTTGGGGACTACACCCAGTGGGTGCACTCAGCGTGCCCCCACTAATCCGGAATTTCAATCGACACACCCAGTGGGTGTAGGACAAACTCTAAGAATTTCAGAAAGAAGAGTTTTTCAGATATCATATCCTAACAGAACAGGCAGTGACCGACTGACCTAAACATTACTCTGAAGAGCCGAACTGGCGTCATAGGCTGCCTGGCTGGCTTCTCGTATTGCCTTCACTTGCTCCATCATGACCCTCGCTTGGCGTATTGCTTCTTTAGCAGCACTAGCTTGGTCTTCTGGAACGGGGTAGGTGGAGAAAAGCGAGGGTTGAGCAGCACTCGACGATGAAGGACGAGCACTCGTCAACGGCATCGCAAAGGTTATGGTAGGCCGAGTGACATTGTCTCCCTCCACGACCAACGTCTCGGGTGCTGGCACATCCCGAGTCGCCTTGCCAGCAGACATTTTCTTGCTCCTCCTCTGCCTTGGTGGTTCCTCGTCGTCGTCGTCAGGAAGGTCAATAACAATGTTAGATGAAGCTGCAGAAAGAATCAAAATTAGAGACAATAAGTCAATCGATTGAAAACGGCATCACAAGAGTCATACCAGGTTTTGAGGTAGCAGCATCCTCCATCTCGTGGTCTTCAGCCCTGGCCGAAGTATCAGAAGTAGCAGCACTGCAGTTCCGGAAGTCAGTCGATTGACCCATGAGTCGACCAAGAACAAGTTCATGAAACGGGGAAAACTCAAGACTACCATTATCCTGAGATAGTGGGGATCACCATCTTCATCTTCGGCAAGACCTTCGCAGGTTTCAACGGTGCCACTCGAGATTGCTTCGGAGCCTTCTCAGTCGGCGCCGGAGAAGTAGTCCGAGGGCGCTTGGTCGACTGGGTAGCGGTTGCGACCCCCTTACCACGCTCAGTCGCGGGATCATGGACAAGCTTCGAGCGTCTTTCCGAGCGGGGAGGTGCAACTTCCTCCTCCTCCTCCTCTTCCTCCTCATCATCGTCGTCAGCATCCGAATCCCACTCCTCCGGGCTTTCGCCCCCACTTCCTTCCTCCTCTTCAGTCGGCATCTGCGCTCCATTAGGCATCGAGTATAACTCCGTGGTGGCCTGTCAGGCAACAAAGCAAAACAAAGATCACTCGACCAATTCGCAGCGAAGCAGAATGAATAAAGGAAGAGTGCAACTGGAAATAAATGGCCATACCGTGTCCGGTGTGTAGGTACAGTCGAGTGGTGGGATCCTCCTGGCCCCTCGAGGGTTGTCCTTATTCCCCGTGATTGCGGTCACCCACCTCTCCAATGTGGCGTCGTCGACAGCCTCTGGATGGACCCGAGTGGTGTCCTCGGTCCCACAATACAGCCACATTGGATGGCCTCGGTACTGAAGTGGTTGGATGCGCCGCCTAAGGAAGACTTCCAGAAGATCCATACCCGTCACTCCTTCTCTAACGAGTTGGACTACGCGCTCCATCAGCATTTTTACCTGAACTTTCTCCTTAGGAAGCACTTTCAGAGAAGAGGGTTTGACCACTCGGTCCATGGAAAACGGAGGGAGACCAGTCGACTGCCCCAGCGTCGACTCGTCTTGGCAGTAGAACCAAGTCGACTGCCACCCTCTGACCGACTCAGGAAGGGTCATGGCCGGGAAAGTACTCTTATTCCTCATCTGGATCCCAAGACCACCGCACATCTGGATAACCTTAGTCCTCTCATCGTCCGGACTCGCCTTTTTCACTGTCTATGAGCGACAGGTGAATATGTGCTTAAAGAGACCCCAGTGTGGTCGACAACCCAGGAAGTTCTCGCACATGGACACAAAGGCAACAAGATAGGCGATGGAATTGGGGGTGAAATGGTGGAGTTGCGCCCCAAAGAAATTCAGAAACCCCCGGAAGAAAACACTCAGCGGCAGAGAAAAACCACGGTCTACGTGAGTGGCCAAGAGAACGCACTCACCCTCCTGCAGCTGCGGTTGACACTCGGTCCCCGGAAGCCTCACTGACCCGTGGGGGATCAGTCCCTCATTGGCCAGGTCATTAAGATCTTTCTCAGTGATGGTCGAGCGGATCCAATCCCCTTGGACCCAACCCTTCGGCAGGCGGGACCTTGACGAAGATCCGCCCCGACTGGACGGTCTCCCCTTCGCTTTCCCCGTCGCCGTCGCCTTCTTCGCGCGCTCTAGCTCCACCGTCTTCTCCTTCACCATTGTTGCCGGCGAAGCGCGTGAGGAGTGGATAGGCGGAGGCGAGAGAAGGTGAAGTGGGCGGAGGCAAAGAGGGAAGATAGAAGAATGGGAAGGCACTGTTCAAAAAACCCTCGCCCGGCGCTTTATATAAGGACGCTTCCGAGTGGCTGACGAGTGGGTCCGGACAGTCCTGTCACATCCCGAAACAGTCGCGCACGCACGATACGTGGCGAAAAAGGCGGCGCGGAAATCGAGGCGTCCACGCCTTATCCCTTCCAAGTATCGCGGTTCGCCCCGCTTCGCGCGCTTCCCAAAATTCAGATCCCGCAAAATCCGCTAACAGCAGATCAATCTGTCAGACGATATCTTTCCTGCGATCCGTTGCTCGGAAGTTCACTAAAGCTCAAAAAGTTCACTCGACAGAAGACCAGAATGGATCAAGGCGACTGAAGCAAAAGTTGACGCCAGCGCCGAAAGAAAAATCGCCGATCCAAAATACGACATAATCAAAGCACAGGAAATGAGTCGGAGAAAATCATCAACTCCTTCCTCACTCGAACCTCGGTCCATTTGGGGGCTAATGATGATGTTATGTACCTAGGGTAGGGTCATGGACCTATCCAGGATACCATACCCAAGGACATCCTTAGACGAAGCTACCTTCCAGTCGACCAAGAGAGACTCCACTCGACCGGCTAGAAGACACTCGACGAACCTGAATACACTCGACCATGAAGACTCACTCGACCATCAGGAGTTCAGGATCTACTCTGTATCCAAACGGTCTGTAATTAAAGTAGTCTTAATGGTCATGATGGCACCTTATGTAGGGCGTTACCAGTAACGCCCGGCCTTAATGTACTTTAACCCTCTGCTACGTGGGTTGGCTGGGGTCTTGGCGTCCACTATATAAGCCACCCCCTCCACTGGTAGAAGGGTTCGCACCCCTGTAACTCATATACACATAAACCAGTCGACCGCCTCCGGGCTCCGAGACGTAGGGCTATTACTTCCTCAGAGAAGGGCCTGAACTCGTTAAACACTCGTGTGTACAACTACTCCATAGTTAGGATCTTGCCTCTCCATACCTACCCCCCATTCTACTGTCAGACTTAGAACCACGACACCGCTCTCTGGGCGACCGGCGACCTCCTCGACAATCCCATGTCATTTGTTGCATGCCCCCTAGATACGCCCCCAATGGTTCGCCATCACCTTCACCCCGCGCTGCATGTAGACGCCTTTGAAGTAGGGGTCGACGAGCTTGCGCTCGTCGAACTCGGCCTTGATGCGCGCCCAGTACGTCTCGATGCTCTGGTTCGCGCCGGTGGTCGGGTTGAGGCAGACGACTTTCCATGCTTCGGCGAGGCATTCCTCCTCTTTGGACGCCCACTTGATGCGCAGCTCTGGCCTGGCCGTCGCCTTCTTCTTCTTGCGCCCCCTCGCCGGCTCCTCCTCCTCCTCGTCCTGCTCCTCCTGTTCCTTGTCGCCGTAGACGTAGCCGAGCTCGCCGTCCATGCCGCGACTGAGATCCACTATCTCGTCCGCGGTGAACCCGGGAGACGCGGCGGCCGCGGCCGAACCTTCCGCGATGATCTCGTCCATGTCGGCCTCGGTCTCGTCGGCGCCGCCGAGGTGAGAGAAGGGCAGCGCGCAACGGCGAAGATGGGGCGTCAGGGAGGACGCATACGCGGGCGGCGAGTAGTTGTATGGAGGGTACTGCACGCCGGTGAAGGCGGGCGAGGGCGCGCGCTGGGCCGGGTAGCCATGGGGGAAGGCGACGTTGGGGTTGAACCCACCGTGTGCGTCCCCGTCGGCGTAGCCCGGCGACCCCTAGGGCGCATACTACGCGTGGTTGCCGGGGGGATCCATCATCCCCGCGCGAGCCTCCTCGGCCTCGGCCTGGTCAGCGGCAGCGGCGCCCGCAGCCGCGCGCGCCGCATTGTCACGGGCCTTCTTGGCGAGGGCCCTGTTCCGCCGGTCGGCGGTGACGGCCTCCTGTCGCTGTACTTCCACCCTGCAACCGGCGTTTGACATGCCCGGCGGCTTGGACGGCGGCGCCCTCGGCTTCCTCTACTTCGGCTGGGCGACGGAGGCGATAGCGGTTGCCGCGGCGCGGGGGACGACGTACTTCTTCGGCGACATGGCGGTCGGCTGGGAGGCGAGCGGGAGGGAGAATGGCGGGAGGAAAGGGGCAAATGGGAGGGAAGTGGGGGAAAAGCGAGAAGAAACGGCGGGAAGAGGCGCTCGACTCACCGACAGGGCGGACCCACACGCCCCTTTTCACTTGTGCCGGCGCCCCAGGCGCCCCCCAGGGCGCCGGGTTCTGCCTGGGTCCGCCGGCACCAATTTCGGCCCGAGCCAACGAAAAACGGGCTTCTGGGGGGCGACTGGGCCGTTTTTTCGGCGCCGGCGCGGAGAAAACGTCTGGGAAGGGCCTGTTGGGGCGCGGCTGGAGATGCTCTTATCATGGTAGGAGCGAGTAGTACATCGACAGTGTCTGGAAACGGGATGAGGCGTAGACACGAACACCGGCGCAATTTATCCAGGTTTGAGGCTCTCCTAGGAGATAACACCCCTAGTCCTGCTCTGCGGGATCTCCGCATGATCACTAAGGCACAAGTGATACAACTCATCAAAATAAAGGCTAACACCATTATTGCAGCATACAAAGAGGGTGGGTCATGGTAAACATGGCCTACATATACATAGATAAACAAGTAGCAGTGACATGGATATAGTTCAATAAACTCATATAGAAAATTTGGATGCTTCAATCTCAGATCAACAGCACTACACCTCCAGGGTTCTTCTCATCATAGGGACTGTAGGGGCAAGAACATTCATCATCTTCAGATTCCTCGTCATCAGAACCCATCCCCACATACTCTTTCTGTACCTCAACATAGCCCCTGGTGAGCAAATCAACACGGACCTTGTCCTCCATCCCGACTTCAAAGCTGAACTTCTTGTTCTTGACCTGACAAATCTCGTCAAGAAACTTCTTTCTTTCATCCATCCACCCCACCGGGAAGATCCCGCCGGCTTCAATGCCAAGGATCTCGTCAACGGTGGGGATCACTGGGCAAGACAAAAATAAGGGGATGTCATCATCTTTCAGCCGAACCATGCCTGGGGCGGCGACAGACGCAGGCTCGGGCTTCGACTCTTCCACGATGCTGTCGATCGCCTCCTCCAATTGCTTTGATGTCAACGCTTTCGACTCAGGGAAGGTTAGCAGCGTCTCCTTGATTCTTTTCCTTAGAGCTTCGCCGTCTTCCGGGATGAGGTCCAGGGTGAGTAGGCCCGCCCAATCGGCCGCCCTCGGCAGCCCCAGGAACATGTCCGACGCCCCCGCATGCGCCGGGAACATGTTCAACGCCTCGCATGCCCCGGCCGACTTCCTTTTGAGAGGGCATGCCCTCAACGGACCATCCTCGCCGGTCACTGCATCCTCCGGCGCGTTGGTGGTGAGCGAAAAAGTGCCCTTCTCGACGGTCGCTGCGTCCTCCACCGGACTAGGTTTGGTGGTGGAGCACGGCCTCAGCGCAAAAACGCCGTTTTCGCCCGTCGTCGCCGCCTCCATCGCCATATGTTTGGCGGTGGCGCACGGCGTCAACGAAAAAGCCCCCTTTTCGCCGGTCACCGCCTCCTCTACCAGCATGTGATGCTTGTTGCTGCACTGCCTCAACGACGAAGGTCTCTTGGTGGTCGAAAAGTGCTCCTTACTATCCATCGCCGGTTCCCTCGCCGCCGAACAATTGTTGTGATTGGGGATTGGGGATGAGATGTGCCGGCGGCGGTGTCGTCTCGATCTATATAAAGGCAGAGGTGAACCCTAATCCGCCATCGACTGGACTACAAACCTTTCCGGAGCAGATTCTACCTTGGCCAGGCCCGGCCGAGCACAATACTGGCAAAGCCGACCTAAAATAAAAACAAAGAAAAACCGGAGAAGACTCGCTCCGGTCGCCTCTAGTAGGTCGCAATCCTACTGCTAACTGATAAGAGCATCTACAGCGGGACTTGGCAAATCCGACCTCTAAAACGCCTGCGGACGTGACTGGGCGTGTCAGCGGACAGTGACCGATCATGTTTCAAATATTTTATTTTACAACTGGACACCTCAAATTAGAAATCACAAATCCATATTATTATATGCAAGTGAAACCTAATCCAAGAGAAGCTCGCCAAGTCCGTTGTACCCATGTCCGGCAGTCGGCTGCGCTCCCCAAAGTGTTGGTCCAGTCACGGGCAAGGTAGAGTAGGGCATGGGGCATGAGCCAGCTCACGGGATTTAAGGCGCCGCCGTCTCCCAAGCTCTACTCTTACTTGTCGGAGCCCGGAAACCGAACGGTGCCGGGGGACGTCAGATCGATGATGGATCTGTCCTGGGACGAGCCGGCGACATCCACCACGACGCATTTGCGGCGCCCGGACTGGTGCACCATACGGGGCATTGGAGAATGCGACTCAGCCTCGCCAGTGTCTACCACCGCGAGGGATGCCGCCGCCTCCCGCACCCGCCGCCTCGCACGATGGGCACGCCGCGCCATGTTTGCGTCCGACGTCATCCATGGCCTTCGCGCCCCAACGGAGGGGTTGCGCGTCCACCACCGCGTTCGGATGCCAGACGGCCCACACTGCCTTTGGTGAGGCAGGGACGACACACCTAGTGCCTGATCCATGTGCCATTTGAACAGACGCAATGGATTCCCGGCGGAAGGAGTCCGAGCACTGCCTCGCATGGGCCTCCTCCCGGGCGCGACGGAGCGCAAGCCGGATGGCCATCTCCTCCTCGGGGCCGCCTGGGATGAGCTCGGGGTCGACAGATCTAGCGTTGAAGGACTCAGATCCGTTGCCCGCCATGCCGGAGAAGGCCGAAGATCACCGGACGGGAGTTTTGGTGGCGGAGGGAGTGGAGTGAAGTGGCTACGATTTGGTCGGCAAGCGGATGGGGAGGAATATATGTGGGGTTGGGTGGGCCAGCGTGGCCCGGGTACGACGTGGCGGACGCCCGCCCGCCCGGACGCCCCAATATCTGCCCCATATTTGGGCTAGATATGAGGGCTGCCGGTTAGCACGGGTGTTTGAGACTCGTTTGAGGTGCCCGTCTGGGTCGAATTGTTGTGACCGATCAGTGAACAGGTTGTCCGCCCTGGCGTTTGAGGCGTGTTTGGGGCAATTTCAGAATTTATTCATTTATTCAAAAATGTTCGAAACTCCAAATTTTGTTAATGATTTCAAAATTTATTCCTTTTCTCAAATTTTGTTCACGTTTCAAAAATTGTTTGGAACCCAACTTTTTGTAACAAATTTCAAAAAACTATAAAAATTCTAAAACCAATTGTTCATATTTTCAAAAAATGTTCACACTTTTTTAAAACTTTGATCATGTTTTAATTTTTTGTATGAAATTCTATTTGTAAAATAAAATTAAAAAATGTTCAAAATTCCAAATTTTCTTCAAGATTTCAAAAATTGTTCACCATACATTAATTGTTTTTAATTGTGTAACAAAATGTTCACCGTGTATACTAAATTCATTTAGCATGCACTTGAAAAAGAGTTGACCATATTTTTCAAACATTATTCACATTCTAAAAAAATTGTTCATATTTTTTTCTCTACAAATGTTGAAAAGGTAAAAAAATAACAAATTTGCTGATGTACTTACTGAAGGAAATATGCCTTAGAGGCAATAATAAAGTTGTTATTTTATATTTCTTTGTATCATGATAAATGTTTATTATTCATGCTAGAATTGTATTAACCGAAAACTTGATAAATGCGTGGATACATAGACAAAACGCCGTGTCCCTAGTAAGCCTCTACTGGACTAGCTTGTTAATCAAAGATGGTTAAGTTTGCTAACCATAGGCATGTGTTGTCATTTGATGAACGGGATCACATCATTAGGAGAATGATGTGATGGACAAGACCCATCCGTTAGCATAGCATAATGATCGTTAAGTTTTATTGCTATTGCTTTCTTCATGACTTATACATATTTCTTTGACTATGAGATTATGCAACTCCCGAATACTGGAGGAATACCTTGTATGCTATCAAATGTCACAACATAACTGGGTGATTATAAATATGCTCTATAGGTATCTCCGAAGGTGTTTGTTGGGTTGACATAGATCGAGATTAGGATTTGTCACTCAGAGTATCAGACAGGTATCTCTGGGCCCTCTCGGTAATGCACATCATAATAAGCCTTGCAAGCAATATGACTAATGAGTTAGTTGCGGGATGATGCATTACGAAACGACTAAAGAGACTTGCCAGTAACGAGATTGAACTAGGTATGAAGATACCGACGATCGAACCTCGGGCAAGTAACATACCGATGACAAAGGGAATGACGTATGTTGTCATTGCGGTTTGACCGATAAAGATCTTCGAAGAATATGTAGGAACCAATATGAGCATCCAGGTTCCTCTATTGGTTATTGATCGGAGATATGTCTTGGTCATGTCTACATAGTTTTCGAACCCGCAGGGTCCGCACGCTTAATGTTCAATGATGATTTGTATTGTATGAGTTATGTGATTTGGTGACCGAATGTTGTTTGTAGTCCCGGATGAGATCACGGACATGACGAGGAGTCTCGAAATGGTCGATAGGTAAAGATTCATATATAGGACGATAGTATTCGGACACCGGAACTGTTCCGGGGGTACCGGTACATATCGGGTCACCGGAAGGGGTTTCGGGCACCCCCCGGCAAAGATATGGGCCTTATTGGGCCAAGGGCGGGACAGACCAGCCCCTAAGGGGCTGGTGCGCCCCCATATGGGCTGGCCTAAGTGGAGAAAGGAAAAGGGGAGGAGGAAAGGAAATAGAGGGAATAGGATTCCCCCTTCCTTTCCCCTCTCCCCTCTTTCCTTGCCCCCTTCGGAGATAAGGAAAGGGGGAGGCCAAATTGGAGGATGCCCCCAAGTAGGATTCCTCCTACTTGGGGCGCCCCATGGCTGTCCCCCTCCCCCTCCCACTTATATATGTGTGGGGAGGGGGCACCTAGAACACATAACAAACATTGTTAGCTGTGTGCGGCGCCCCCCTCCACAGTTTACGCCTCCGGTCATATTCACATAGTGCTTAGGTGAAGCCCTGCGCGGATCACTTCACCATCACCGTCACCATGCTGTCGTGTTGACGAAACTCTCCCTCGACACTTTGCTGGATCAAGAGTTCGAGGGACGTCGTCATTGAGCTGAACGCGTGCAGAACTCGGAGGTGCCGTACGTTCGGTACTTGATCGGTTGAATCAAGAAGACGTTCGACTACATCTACCGTGTTAAGTAAACGCTTCCGCTTTCGCTCTACGAGGGTACGTGGACACACTCTCCCCCTCTCGTTGCTATGCATCTCCTAGATAGATCTTGCGTGATCGTAGGAATTGTTTTGAAATTGCATGCTACGTTCCCCAACAGTGGCATCCGAGCCAGGTCTATGCGTAGATGATATGCATGAGTAGAATACAAAGAGTTGTGGGAGGTGATCGTCATACTTCTTACCACCAATGTCTTATTTTGATTCGGCAGTATTGTTGGATGAAGCGGCCGGTCCTTGTTGAAGGTTAAAACAACAAACTTCATAAATCACCGTTGCGATTTTGATGCGTAGGTAAGAACGGTTCTTGCTAGAAGCCTGTAGCAGCCACGTAAAACTTGCAACAACAAAGTAGAGGACGTCTAACTTGTTTTTGCAGGGCATGTTGTGATGTGATATGCTCAAGACAAGATGTGATATAAGTTATTGTATGAGATGATCATGTTTTGTAAAAGTTATCGGCAACTGGCAGGAGCCTTATGGTTGTTGCTTTATTGTATGAAATGCAATCGCCATGTAATTGCTTTACTTTATCACTATGCGGTAGCGATAGTTGTAGAAGCAATAGTTGGCGAGACGACAATGACGCTACGATGGAGATCAAGGTGTCAAGCCGGTGATGATGGAGATCATTACGGTGCTTTGGAGATGGAGATCAAAGGCACAAGATGATGATGGACATATCATGTCACATATTTTGATTGCATCTTTTATGCATCTTATTTTGCTTAGTACGGCGGTAGCATTATAAGATGATCCCTCACTAAAATTTCAAGGTATAAGTGTTCTCCCTGAGTATGCACCGTTGCGACAATTCGTCGTGCCGAGACACCACGTGATGATCGGGTGTGATAAGCTCTACGTTCACATACAATGGGTGGAAGACAGTTTTGCACGTGCGGAATACTCAGGTTAAACTTGACGAGCCTAACATGTACAGACATGTCCTCGAAACACTGGAGACCGAAAGGTCAAACGTGAATCATATAGTAGATATGATCAACATAGAGATGTTCACCATTGAAAAGTACTACATCTCACGTGATGATCAGACATGGTTTAGTTGATATGGATCACGTGATCATTTAGATGACTCGAGGGATGTCTATCTAAGTGGGAGTTCTTAAGTAATATGATTAACTGAACTTAATTTATCATGAACTTAGTCCTGATAGTATTTGCATATCTATGTTGTAGATCAATAGCTTGCGATGTAGCTCCCCATTTATTTTTGATATGTTCCGAGAGAAAACTAAGTTGAAATATGATAGTAGCAATGATGCGTACTGGATCTGTGATCTGAGGATTATCCTCGTTGTTGCACATAATAATTATGTCCTTGATGCACCGCTAGGTGACAGACCTATTGCAGGAGCAGATGCAGACGTTATGAACGTTTGACAATCTCGGTATGATGACTCCTTGATAGTTTAGTGCACCATGCTTTACGGCTTAGAACCGGGACTTCAAAAACAGTTTTGAACGCGGTGGAGCATATGAGATGTTCCAAGAGCTAAAATTGGCATTTCAGACTCATGCCCACCGTGTCGAGAGGTATGAGACCTCTGACAAGTACTTTGCCTACAAGATGGAGGAGAATAGCTCAACTAGTGAGCATGTGCTCAGAATGTATGGGTACTACAATCGCTTGAATCAAGAGGGAGTTAATCTTCCAGATAAGATAGTGATTGACAGAGTTCTCTAGTCACTATCACCAAGTTACTAGAACTTCGTGATGAACTATAATAAGCAAGGGATGACGAAAACGATTCCCAAGGTCTTTGCGATGCTGAAATCAGTGAAGGTAGAAATCAAGAAAGAGCATCAAGTGTTGATGGTTAACAAGACCACTAGTTTCAAGAAAAGAGGGCAAGGGAAAGATAGGGAACTTCAAGAAGAATGGCAAGCAAGTTGCCACTCCCGTGAAGAAGCGCAAAGCTAGACCTAAGCCTGAAACTGAGTGCTTCTACTGCAAAGGGAATGGTCACTGGAAACGGAACTGCCCCAAATGCTTGGCGGATAAGAAGGATGGCAAAGTGAACAAAGGTATATTTGATATACATGTTGTTGATGTGTACTTTACTAGTGTTCATAGTAGCCCCTGGGTATTCGATACCGGTTCAGTTGCTATGATTAGTAACTCGAAACAGGAGTTACAAAATGAAGAGACTAGTTGAGGGCGAGGTGACGATGTGTGTTGGAAGTGATTCCAAGGTTGAGAAGATCACCATCGTATACTCCCTCTACCTTTGGAATTAGTATTGGACCTAAGTAAATGTTATTTGGTGTTTGCGTTGAGCATGAATATGATTGGATCATGTTTATGGCAATACGGTTATTCATTTAAGTCAGAGAATAATTGTTGTTCTGTTTACATGAATAAAACCTTCTATGGTCTTACATCCAATGTAAATGGTTTACTGAATCTCGATCGTAGTGATACACATATTCATAATATTGATGCCAAAAGATGCAAAGTTAATAATGATAGTGTAACAAGTTTGTGGCACTGCCGTTTAGGTCATACTAGTGTAAACGCGTGAAGAAACTCCATTCAGATGGACTTTTGGAATCACTTGATTATGAATCATTTGATACTTACGAACCATGCCTCATGGGCAAGATGACTAAAACTCCGTTCTCCGGAACAATGGAGCGAGCCAATGACTTATTGGAAATAATACATACTGATGTATGCGGTCTAATAAGCGTTGAGGCTCACAGCGGGTATCGTGATTTTCTGACCTTCACAGATGATTTGAGCAGATATGAGTATATCTACTTAATGAAACACAAGTCTGAAACGTTTGAATAGTTCAAAGAATTTCGGAGTGAAGTGGAGAATCATCGTAACAAGAAAATAAAGTTTCTACGATCTAATCGCAGAGGCGAATATTTGAGTTACGAGTTTGGCCTTCATTTAAAACAATGTGGAATAGTTTCACAACTCACGCCACGTGGAACATCACAACGTAATAGTGTGTACGAACGTCATAACCGTACTTTATTAGATATGGTGCGATCTATGATGTCTCTTACCGATTTACCATTATCGTTTTGGGGTTATGCATTAGAGATAGCTGCATTCACATTAAATAGGGCACCATCTAAAATCCGTTGAGACGACACCATATGAACTATGGTTTGGCAAGAAACCTAACCTGTCGTTTCTTAAAGTTTGGGGTTACGATGCTTATGTGAAAAAGCTTCAGCCTGATAAGCTCGAACCCAAATCGGAGAAGTGCATCTTCATAGGATACCCAAAAGAAACTATTGGGTACACCTTCTATCACAGATCCGAAGGCAAGATCTTTGTTGCTAAGAATGGATCCTTTCTAGAGAAGGAGTTTCTCTCGAAAGAAGTGAGTGGGAGGAAAGTAGAACTTGATGAGGTAATTGTACCTTCTCTCAAATTGGAAAGTAGCTCATCACAGAAAATTGTTCTCGTGATGCCTACACCAACTACAAAGGAAGCTAATGATAATGATCATGAAACTTCAGACCAAGTTACTACCAAACCTCATAGGTCAAACAAAGCACGTTCCGCACCAGAGTGGTACGGTAATCCTATCCTGGAAGTCATGTTACTAGACCTTGATGAACCTACAAACTATGAGGAACCGATGATGAGCCCAGATTCCGATAAATGGCTTGAGCCATGAAATCTGAGATAGGGTCCATGTATGAGAACAAAGTATGGACTTTGATTGACTCTCCCGATGATCGGTGAGCCACTAAGAATAAATGGATCTTCAAGAGGAAGACGGACGCTAATAGTAGTGTTACTATCTACAAAGCTCGAATTGTCGCAAAGGTTTTCGCCAAGTTCAAAGTGTTGACTACGATGAGATTTTCTCACTCGTATCGATGCTTAAAGTCTGTCTAAATCATGTTAGCTATTGCCGCATTTTATGAAATCTGGCAAATGGATGTTAAAACTTCATTCCTTAATGGATTTTTTAAAGAAGAGTTGTATATGATACAACTAGAAGGTTTTCTCAATCCTAAAGGTGCTAACAAAGTGTGCAAGCTCCAACGATCCATCTATGGACTGGTGCAAGCATCTTGGAGTTGGAATATACGCTTTGATGAGTTGATCAAAGTATATAGTTTTATACAGACTTATGGTGAAGCCTGTATTTACAAGAAAGTGACTGGGAGCTCTGTAGCATTTCTAATATTATATGTGGATGACATATTGTTGATTGGAAATGATATAGAATTTCTGGATAGCATAAAAGGATACTTGAATAAAAGTTTTTCAATGAAAGACCTCGGTGAAGCTGCTTATATATTAGGCATCAAGATCCATAGAGATAGATCAATACGCTTAATAGGACTTTCACAAAGCACATACCTTAATAAAGTTTTTTGAAGCAGTTCAAAATGGATCTGTCAAAGAAAGGGTTCTTGCTTGTGTTACAAGGTGTGAAGTTGAGTAAGACTCAAAATCCGACCATGGCAGAATATATAGAGAGAATGAAAGTCATTTCCTATGCCTCAAGCATAGGTTCTATAAAGTATGCCATGCTATGTACCAGACCTGTTGTGTGCCTTGCCATGAGTTTGGCAAGGGGGTACAATAGTGATCTAGAAGCAGGTCAATGGACAACGGTCAAAATTATCCTTAGGTACCTAAAGAGGACTAAGGAAATATTTCTCGGTTACGGAGGTGATAAAAAGTTCATCTTAAAGAGTTACGTCGATGCAAGCTTTAACACCGATCTAGATGACTCTGAGTCTTGATCTGGATACATATTGAAAGTGGGAGCAATTAGCTAGAGTAGCTCCATGCAAAGCATTGCAGACATAGAAATTTGCAAAATACATACGGATCTAAATGTGGCAGACGCATTGGCTAAACTTTTCTCACAAGAAAAACATGATCACACCTTAGTACTCTTTGGGTGTTAATCACATGGCGATGTGAACTAGATTATTGGCTCTAGTAGACCCTTTGGGTGTTGGTCACGGCGATGTGAACTATGGGTGTTAATCACATGGTGATGTGAACTATTAGTGTTAAATCACATGGCGATGTGAGCTAGATTATTGACTCTAGTGCAAGTGGGAGACTGAAGGAAATATGCCCTAGAGGCAATAATAAAGTTGTTATTTTATATTTCCTTATATCATGATAAATATTTATTATTCATGCTAGAATTGTATTAACCGGAAACTTGATACATGTGTGGATACATAGACAAAACACCATGTCCCTAGCAAGCCTTACTAGACTAGCTCGTTAATCAAAGATGGTTAAGTTTCCTAACCATAGACATGTGTTGTCATTTGATGAACGGGATCACTGCTACCTCTTGAGCACTGCGTTGGATTTCCCCAAAGAGGAAAGGATGATGCAGTAAAGTAGCGTAATTATTTCCCTCAGTTTTTGAGAACCAAGGTATCAATCCAGTAGGAGATCACGCACGAGTCCCTCGTACCTACACAAAACGATAGCTACTCGCAACCAACACGATTAGGGGTTGTCAATCCCTTCACGGTCACTTACGAGGGTGAGATCTGATAGAGATGATAAATAATATTTTTGGTATTTTTGATATAGAGATGCAAAGTGAAAAGTAAAAGGCAAAGTAAAAACAAAGCAAGTAATAAAGTAATGGATATTGATATGATGAGAATGGACCCGGGGGCCATAGGTTTCACTAGTGGCTTCTCTCAAGAGCATAAGTATTCTACAGTGGGTGAACAAATTACTGTTGAGCAATTGATAGAAAAGCGAATAATTATGAGGTTATCTAGATATGATCATGTATATAGGCATCACGTCCAAGATAAGTAGATCGAAACGATTCTGCATCTACTACTATTACTCCACTCATCGACTGCTATCCAGCATGCATCTAGAGTATTAAGTTACAAACAGAGTAACGCCTTAAGCAAGATGACATGATGTAGAGGGATAAATTCATGCAATATGATAAAAACCCCATCTTGTTATCCTCGATGACAACAATACAATACGTGCCTTGCAACCCTTTCTGTCACTAGGTAAGGACACCGCAAGATTGAACCCAAAGCTAAACACTTCTCCCATTGCAAGAACTACCAATCTAGTTGGCCAAACCAAACGGATAATTCGAAGAGACTTGCAAAGATAACTCAATCATACATAAAAGAATTCAGAGAAGAATCAAATATTGTTCATAGATAAGCTGGATCATAAACCCACAATTCATCGGTCTCAACAAACACACTGCAAAAAGAGAGGGGGAGAACATTGTATTGAGATCCAAAAAGAGAGAAGAAGCCATCTAGCTACTAGCTATGGACCCAAAGGTCTGAAGTAAACTACTCACACTTCATCGGAGAGCCTATGGTGTTGATGTAGAAGCCCTCCGTGGTAGATGCCCTCTCCGGCGGAGCTCCGGAACAGGCCCCAAGATGGGATCTCGTGGATACAGAAAGTTGCGGCGGTGGAATTAGGTTTTTGGCTCCGTATTTGATCTGACGGGGGTACGTAGGTATATATAGGAGGAAGGAGTATGTCGGTGGAGTAACATGATGGAAATATGCCCTAGAGGCAATAATAAATTAGTTATTATTATTATATTTCCTTGTTCATGATAATCGTTTATTATCCATGCTAGAATTGTATTGATAGGAAACTCAGATACATGTGTGGGTACATAGACAACACCATGTCCCTAGTAAGCCTCTAGTTGACTAGCTCGTTGATCAATAGATGGTTACGGTTTCCTGACCATGGACATTGGATGTCGTGGATAATGGGATCACATCATTAGGAGAATGATGTGATGGACAAGACCCTATCCTAACCCTAGGACAAAAGATCGTGTAGTTCGTATGCTAAAGCTTTTCTAATGTCAAGTATCATTTCCTTAGACCATGAGATTGTGCAACTCCCAGATACCGTAGGAATGCTTTGGGTGTACCAAACGTCACAACGTAACTGGGTGGCTATAAAGGTGCACTACAGGTATCTCCAAAAGTGTCTGTTGGGTTGGCACGAATCGAGACTGGGATTTGTCACTCCGGTTAACGGAGAGGTATCTCTGGGCCCACTCGGTAGGACATCATCATAATGTGCACAATGTGACCAAGGGGTTGATCACGGGATGATGTGTTATGGAATGAGTAAAGAGACTTGCCGGTAACGAGATTGAACAAGGTATCGGCACACCGACGATCGAATCTCGGGAAAGTACAATACCGATAGACAAAGGGAATTGTATACGGGATTGATCGAATCCTCGACATCGTGGTTCATCTGATGAGATCATCGTGGAACATGTGGGATCCAACATGGGTATCCAGATCCCGCTGTTGGTTATTGACTGGAGAACGTCTTGGTCATGTCTGCGTGGTTCCCGAACCCGTAGGGTCTACACACTTAAGGTTTGATGACGCTAGGGTTATAGGGAATAGATATATGTGGTTACCGAATGTTGTTCGGAGTCCGGGATGAGATCCCGGACCTCACGAGGAGTTCCAGAATGGTCCGGGGGTAAAGATTTATATATGGGAAGTCCTGTTTTGGTCACTGGAAAAGTTTCGGGTGCTATCGGTAACGTACCGGGACCACCGGGAGGGTCCCGGGGGTCCACCAGGTGGGGCCACTGGCCCCAGAGGGCTGCATGGGCCAAGTGTGGGAGGGGACCAGCCCCAGGTGGGCTGGTGCGCCCCCCCACCAGGGCCCAAGGCGCCTAGGGCTTTGGGGGAACCCTAAAGGGGGGCGCCCCCTTGCCTTGGGGGGCAAGGCAACCCCCCTGGCCGCCACCCCCTCCTCAGATTGGATCTGAGGGGGCCGGCCCCCCTCTCCCTTGCCCCTATATATATGTGGGGGGTGGGAGAGCAGCCGCACCCAAGTTCTGGCGCAGCCCTCCCCCTCTCCCAAGTCCTCCTCCTCTCCCGCGATGCTTGGCGAAGCCCTGCAGGATTGCCACGCTCCTCCACCACCACCACCACCACGCCGTTGTGCTGCTGCTGGACGGAGTCTTCCCCAATCTCCCTCTCTCCTTGCTGGATCAAGGCGTGGGAGACATCACCGTGCTTTACGTGTGTTGAACGTGGAGGTGTCGTCCGTTCGGCACTAGGATCTCCGGTGATTTGGATCACGACGAGTACGACTCCCTCAACCTCGTTCTCTTGAACGCTTCCGCTTAGCGATCTACAAGGGTATGTAGATGCACTCCCCTCTCTCTCGTTGCTAGTCTCTTCATAGATAGATCTTGGTGACTCGTAGGAAAAGTTTGAATTTCTGCTACGTTCCCCATCAGTGGCATCATGAGCTAGGTCTATTGCGTAGATTCTATGCACGAGTAGAACACAAAGTAGTTGTGGGCGTTGATTTTGTTCAATATGCTTACCGTTACTAGTCCAATCTTGATTCGGCGGCATTGTGGGATGAAGCGGCCTGGACCGACCTTACACGTACACTTACGTGAGACAGGTTCCACCGACTGACATGCACTTGTTGCATAAGGTGGCTAGCGGGTGCCAGTCTCTCCCACTTTAGTCGGATCGGATTCGATGAAAATGGTCCTTATGAAGGGTAAATAGCAATTGACATATCACGTTGTGGTTTTTGCGTAGGTAAGAAACGTTCTTGCTAGAAACCCATAGCAGCCACGTAAAACATGCAAACAACAATTAGAGGACGTCTAACTTGTTTTTGCAGGGTATGCTATGTGATGTGATATGGCCAAGAAGAATGTGATGAATGATATGTGATGTATGAGATTGATCATGTTCTTGTAATAGGAATCACGACTTGCATGTCGATGAGTATGACAACCGGCAGGAGCCATAGGAGTTGTCTTTATTTATTGTATGACCTGCATGTCATTATAACAACGCCATGTAATTACTTTACTTTATTGCTAACCGGTAGCCATAGTAGTAGAAGTAATAGTTGGCGAGACAACTTCATGAAGACACGATGATGGAGATCATGATGATGGAGATCATGGTGTCATACCGGTGACGATGATGATCATGGAGCCCCGAAGATGGAGATCAAAAAGGAGCAAAATGATATTGGCCATATCATGTCACTATTTGATTGCATGTGATGTTTATCATGTTTATGCATCTTATTTGCTTAGAACGACGGTAGTAAATAAGATGATCCCTCATTAAAATTTCAAGAAAGTGTTCCCCCTAACTGTGCACCGTTGCGAAAGTTCGTCGTTCGAAGCACCACGTGATGATCGGGTGTGATAGATTCTTACGTTCACATACAACGGGTGTAAGCCAGATTTACACACGCGAAACACTTAGGTTAACTTGACGAGCCTAGCATGTACATACATGGCCTCGGAACACAAGAGACCAAAAGGTCAAGCATGAGTCGTATGGAGGATACGATCAACATGAAGATGTTCATCGATGATGACTAGTCCGTCTCACGTGATGATCGGACACGACCTAGTTGACTCAGATCATGTAATCACTTAGATGACTAGAGGGATGTCTATCTGAGTGGGAGTTCATGAGATGAACTTAATTATCCTGAACATAGTCAAAAGATCTTTGCAAATTATGTCGTAAGCTCGCGCTTTAGTTCCACTGTTTAGATATGTTCCTAGAGAAAATATAGTTGAAAGTTGACAGTAGAGATTATGCGGACAGTAGATAGCTTATGTCCTTAATGCACCGCTCGGTGTGCTGAACCCCAAACGTAGTCTGTGGATGTCGCGAACATCGGACATGCACGTTTTGATAACTACGTGATAGTTCAGTTAAACGGTTTAGAGTTGAGGCACCAAAGACGTTTTCGAAATGTCGCGGAACATATGAGATGTTTCGAGGGCTGAAATTGGGATTTCAGGCTCGTGCCCACGTCAAGAGGTATAAGACCTCCGACGATTTTCTTAGCCTGCAAACTAAGGGAGAAAAGCTCAACCGTTGAGCTTGTGCTCAGATTGTCCGAGTGCAACAATCACTTGAATCGAGTGGGAGTTGATCTTCCAGATGAGATAGTGATGTTTCTCCAAAGTCATTGCCACCAAGCTGCTAGAGCTTCATGATGAACTATAACATATCAGGGATAGATATGATGATCCTTGAGGTATTCACGATGTTTGACACCGCAAAAGTAGAAATTAAGAAGGGCAAGGATAATAAGGGGCACTTCATGAAACGGCAAATCAGTTGCTGCTCCAGTGAAGAAACCCAAGGTTGAACCCAAACCCAAGACTAAGTGCTTCTGTAATAAGGGGAACAGCCACTGGAGCAGAATTACCCTAGATACTTGGTACATAAGAAGGCTGGCAAGGTCGATAGAAGTATGTTGGATATACATTATGTTAATGTGTACTTTACTAGTACTCCTTGTAGCACCAGGGTATTAGATACCGGTTCGGTTGCTAAGTGTTAGTAACTCGAAATAAAAGCTACAGAATTAAGGGAGACTAGCTAAAGGCGAGCTGACGATATGTGTTGGAAGTGTTTCCAAGGTTGATGTGATCAAGCATCGCACGCTCCCTCTACCATCGAGATTGGTGTTAAACCTAAATAATTGTTATTTGGTGTTTGCGTTGAGCATAGGCATGATTGGATTATGTCTGTGGCAATACGGCTATTCATTTAAGGAGAATAATGGTTACTCTGTTTATTTGAATAATACCTTCAATGGTCTTACACCTAAAAGGAATGGTTTATTGAATCTCGATCGTAGTGATACACATTTTCATGCCAAAAGATATAAGATAGTAATGATAGTACCACTTACTTGTGGCACTGCCATGTAAGTCATATTGGTGTAAAACGCATGAAGAAGCTCCATGTTGATGGATCTTTGGACTCACTCGTTTTTGAAAAGTTTGAGACATGCAAACCATGTCTATTGGTGTATACACAAGAAGAAACTCCATGTAGATGGATCGTTTGGACTCACTTGATTTTGAATCACTTGAGATATGCAAATCATACCACATAGGCAAGATGGCTGAAAAGCCTCGTTTTCAGTAAGATGGAACAAGATAGCAACTTGTTGGAAGTAACACATTTTGATGTGTGCAGTCCAATGAGTGCTGAGGCATGCAGTGAATATCATTATGTTCTTACTTCACGGATGATTTAAGTAGATACTGAGTATATTTACTGGATGAAACACAAGTCTGAATTATTGAATGGTTCAAGTAATTTCAGAGTGAAGTTGAAGATCATTGTGACAAGAGGATAAAATGTCTACGATATGATCATAGAGATGAGTATCTGAGTTACGAGCTTTGGCACGCAATTAAGACATTGTGGAAATTGTTTCACAATTAATACCGCCTGGAACACCATAGTGTGATGGTGTGTCCGAACATCATAGATGCACCCTATTGGATATGGTGCGTACCATGATGTTTCTTATCAAATTACCACTATTGTTCATGGGTTAGGCATTAGAGACAACCACACTCACTTTAATAGGGCACCACGTAATTCCGTTGAGACGACACCGTTTGAACTATGGTTTGGAGAAACCTAAGTTGTCGTTTCTTAAAAGTTTGGGGCTGCGACGCTTATGTGAAAAGGTTTCATCGTGATAAGCTCGAACCCAAAACGGATAAATACATCTTCATAGGATACCCAAAATGGTTGGGTATACCTCCTATCTTAGATCCGGAAGCAAAAGTAATTGTTTCTAGAAACGGGTCCTTTCTCGAGAAAAGTTTCTCTCGAAAGAATTGAGTGGGAGGATGGTGGAGACTTGATGAGGTTATTGAACCGTCACTTCAACTAGTGTGTAGCAGGGCACAGGAAGTTGTTCCTGTGGCGCCTACACCAATTGAAGTAGAAGCTTATGATAGTGATCATGAAGTTTCGGATCAAGTCACTACCGTACCTCATAGGGTGACAAGGATGCGTACTACTTCAGAGTGGTACGCAATCCTGTCTTAGAGGTCATGTTGCTAGACAACAATGAACCTACGAGCTATGGAGAAGCGATGGTGGGCCCGGATTTCGACGAATGGCTCGAGGCCATGAAATCCGAGATAGGATCCATGTATCAAAACAAAGCATGGACTTTGGTGGACTTGCCCGATGATCGTCAAGCCATTGAGATAAATGGATCTTTAAGAAGAAGACGGACATGGACGGTAATGTCACCGTCTATGAAGCTCGAATTGTGGCGAAGAGTTTTTCACAAGTTCAAGGAGTTGACTATGATGAGATTTTCTCATCCGTAGCAATACTTAAGTCCGTCGGAATCATGTTAGCATTAGCTGCATTTACGAAATCTGGCAGATGGATGTCAAAATGAGTTTCCTTACCAGTTTTCGTAAGGAAAGGTTGTATGCGATACAATCAGAAAGTTTTTGTCGATCCTAAGGATGCTAAAAGGTATGCTGGCTCCAGCGATCCTTCTAAGGACTGGAGTAAGCATCTCAGAGTTGGAATGTATGCTTTGATGAGATGATCAAAGATTTTGGGTTTATACAAAGTTTATGAGAAACTTGTATTTCCAAAGATGTGAGTGGGAGCACTATAGAATTTCTGATGAGTATATGTTGTTGACATATTGTTTATCAAAAATGATGTAGAATTTCTGGAAAGCATATAGGGCTATTTGAAAGGTGTTTTTTAATGGAAAACCTGGATTAAGCTACTTGAACATTGAGCATCAAGATCTATGAGGATACATCAAAACTGCTCAATGGTACTTTCAAATGAGCATATACCTTGACATGATCTTGAAGGTGTTCAAGATGGATCACTCAAAGAAGGAGTTCTTGCCTGAGCTGTAAGGTACGAAGTTAAGACTTAAAGCTCGACCACGGTAGAATAGAGAGAAAGGATGAAGGTCGTCCCCTATGCTTCAGACATAGGCTCTATCGTATGCTATGCTATGTACCGCACCGGAAGTGTGCCTTGCCATGAGTCAGTCAAGGGGTACAAGAATGATCCAGGAATGGATCATTGGACAGCGGTCAAAATTGTCCTTAGAGTAAATAAGGACATGTTTCTCGATTATGGAGGTGATAAAGAGTTCGGCGTAAAGGGTTACGTTGATGCAAGCTTTAACACATATCCAAGTGACTCTGAGTAGCAAACCGGATACATATAGTGGAGCAACCATTTGGAATAGCTCCAAGTGGAGCGTGGAAGCAGCATTTACAATATGACATAGAGAATTGCGAAATACATACGGATCTGAATGTTGCAGACCCGTTGACTAAAACCTCTCTCACAAAAAAACATGATCAAACCCCAGAACTCATTGAGTCTTAATCACATGGTGATGTGAACTAGTTTAGTGACACTAGTAAACTCTTTGGATGTTGGTCGCATGGCGATGTGACCTGTCAATGTTAATCACATGTCGATGTGAACTAGATTATTGACTCTAGTGCAAGTGGGAGACTGTTGGAAATATGCCCTAGAGGCAATAATAGATTAGTTATTATTATTATATTTCCTTGTTCATGATAATCGTTTTTTATCCATGCTATAATTGTATTGATAGGAAACTCAGATACATGTGTGGGTACATAGACAACACCATGTCCCTAGTAAGCCTCTAGTTGACTAGCTCGTTGATCAATAGATGGTTACGGTTTCCTGACCATGGACATTGGATGTCGTTGATAACGGGATCACATCATTAGGAGAATGATGTGATGGACAAGACCCAATCCTAAGCCTAGCACAAAAGATTGTGTAGTTCGTATGCTAAAGCTTTTCTAATGTCAAGTATCATTTCCTTAGACCATGAGATTGTGCAACTCCCGGATACTGTAGGAATGCTTTGGGTGTACCAAACATCACAACGTAACTGGGTGGCTATAAAGGTGCACTACAGGTATCTCCGAAAGTGTCTGTTGGGGGTTGGCACGAATCGAGACTGGGATTTGTCACTCCGGTTAACGGAGAGGTATCTCTGGGCCCACTCGGTAGGGCATCATCATAATGTGCACAATGTGACCAAGGGGTTGATCACGGGATGATGTGTTACGGAATGAGTAAAGAGACTTGCCGGTAACGAGATTGAACAAGGTATCGGCACACCGACGATCGAATCTCGGGAAAGTACAATACCGATAGACAAAGGGAATTGTATACGGGATTGATCGAATCCTCGACATCGTGGTTCATCTGATGAGATCATCGTGGAACATGTGGGATCCAACATGGGTATCCAGATCCCGCTGTTGGTTATTGACCGGAGAACGTCTTGGTCATGTCTGCATGGTTCCCGAACCCGTAGGGTCTACACACTTAAGGTTCGATGACGCTAGGGTTATAGGGAATAGATATATGTGGTTACCGAATGTTGTTCGGAATCTGGGATGAGATCCCGGACGTCATGAGGAGTTCCGGAATGGTCCGGAGGTAAAGATTTATATATGGGAAGTCCTGTTTTGGTCACCGGAAAAGTTTCGGGTGCTATCGATAACGTACCGGGACCAGCGGGAGGGTCCCGGGGGTCCACCAGGTGGGGCCACTGGCCCCAGAGGGCTGCATGGGCCAAGTGTGGGAGGGGACCAGCCCCAGGTGGGCTGGTGCGCCCCCCCACTAGGGCCCAAGGCGCCTAGGGCTTTGGGGGAACCCTAAAGGGAGCGCCCCCTTGCCTTGGGGGGCAAGGCAACCCCCCTGGCCGCCGCCCCCTCCTCAGATTGGATCTGAGGGGGACGGCCCCCTTCTCCCTTGCCCCTATATATATGTGGGGGGTGGGAGGGCAGCCGCACCCAAGTTCTGGCGCAGCCCTCCCCCTCTCCCAAGTCCTCCTCCTCTCCTGCGGTGCTTGGCGAAGCCCTGCAGGATTGCCACGCTCCTCCACCACCACCACCACGCCGTTGTGCTGCTGCTGGACGGAGTCTTCCCCAATCTCCCTCTCTCCTTGCTGGATCAAGGCATGGGAGACGTTACCGGGCTGTACGTGTGTTGAACGCGGAGGTGTCGTCCATTCGGCACTAGGATCTCCGGTGATTTGGATCACGACGAGTACGACTCCCTCAACCTCGTTCTCTTGAATGCTTCCGCTTAGCGATCTACAAGGGTATGTAGATGCACTCCCCTCTCTCTCGTTGCTAGTCTCTCCATAGATAGATCTTGGTGACTCGTAGGAAAATTTTGAATTTCTGCTACGTTCCCCAACACAACAGGGGCCCCACGAGGCAGTGGGGCGCGCCCGAGGGGGGCGCCCCCACCCTCGTGACCTCCATGTTGTTCCTTGGAGTAGGGTCCAAGTCTCCTGGATCACGTTCGGTGAGAAAATCACGTTACCGAAGGTTTTATTCCGTTTGGACTCCATTTGATATTCTGTTTCTTCGAAATACTGAAATAGGCAAAAACTAGTAATTCTGGGCTGGGCCTCCGGTTAATAGGTTAGTCCCAAAAATAATATAAAAGTGGAAAATAAAGCCCAATATAGTCCAAAACAGTAGATAAAGTAGCATGGAGCAATCAAAAATTATAGATACGTTGGAGACGTATCAGGCATCCCCAAGCTTAATTCCTGCTCGTCCTCGAGTAGGTAAATGATAAAAAAAGAATTTTTGATGCGGAGTGATACTTTGGCATAATTTCAATGTGAATCTTCTTAATTGTGGCATGAATATTCAGATCCGAAAGATTCAAGACAAAAGTTCATATTAACATAAAGGTAATAATACTTCAAGCATACAAATTAAAGCAATCATGTCTTCTCAAAATAGCATGGTTAAAGAAAGTTATCCCTACAAAATCATATAGTATGAATAAGCTCAAACTTCATCACACAAAGTATTTAATCATGCACAACCCCGATGATGAGCCAAGCAATTGTTTTGTACTTTAATAATCTCAAACTTTTTCAACTTTCACGCAATACATGAGCGTGAGCCATGGACATAGCACTATAGGTGGAAAATAATGGTGGTTGTGGAGAAGACAAAAAGGAGAAGATAGTCTCACATCAACTAGGCGTATCAACGGGCTATGGAGATGCCCATCAATAGATATCAATGTGAGTGAGTAGGCATTGCCATGCAACGGATGCACTAGAGCTATAAATATGTGAAAGCTCAACAAAAGAAACTAAGTGGGTGTGCATCCAACTTGCTTGCTCACGAAGACCTAGGGCACTTTTGAGGAAGCCCATCATTGGAATATACAATTCAAGTTATATAATGAAAAATTCCCACTAGTATATGAAAGTGACAACATATGAGACTCTCTATCATGAAGACCATGGTGCTACTTTGAAGCACAAGTGTGGAAAAAGGATAGTAGCATTGTCCCTTCTCTCTTTTTCTCTCATATTTTTTTTATTTGGGACTTTTCTCTTTTTTTATGGCCACTCTTTTTTTTCGTCCGGAGTCTCATCCCGACTTATGGGGGAATCATAGTTTCCATCATCCTTTCCTCACCGGGACAATGCTCTAATAATGATGATCATCACACTTTTATTTTACTTACAACTCAACAATTACAACTCGATACTTAGAGCAAAATATGACTCTATATGAATGCTTCCGGCGGTGTACTGGGATATGCAATGAATCATGAGCGACATGTATGAAAATTATGAAGGTGGCCTTGCCACAAATACAATGTCAACTACATGTTCATGCAAAAAGCAATATGACAAAAGTAATATGCGCCATATGAACGGAACGGTGGAGAGTTTCATGGCAATATATCTCGGAATGGCTATGGAAATGCCATGATAGGTAGGTATGGTGGCTGTTTTGAGGAAGGTATATGGTGGGTGTATGATACCGGCGGAAGGTGCGCGGTATTAGAGAGGCTAGCAATGGTGGAAGGGTGAGAGTGCGTATAATCCATGGACTCAACATTAATCAAAAGAACTCATGCACTTATTGCAAAAATTTAGAAGTCATCAAAAACCAAAGCACTACACGCATGCTCCTAGGGGGATAGATTGGTAGGAAAAGACCATCGCTCGTCCCCGACTGCCACTCATAAGAAAGAAAATCAATAAATAAAATTGTGCTCTGACTTTATCACAAAGCGGTTCACCATACGTGCATGCTACGGGAATCATAAACTTCAACTCAAGCATTCTTTAAATTCATAATCACCCCAACTAGCATTTCTTTGATATTATCACTCCCATATCTCAAAACAATTATCAAGCATCAGACTTATCTTAGTATTCAACGCACTCAAAAGAAAGCTTCACAAATCTTGAATACCAAGTATATTATCTTTAAGCAAATTACCATGCTATTAACAACTCTCAAAATAATCTAAGTGAGGCATGAGAGATCAATAGTTTCTTTAAAACAAATCCACCACCGTGCTCTAAAAGATCTAAGTGAAGCACTAGAGCAAAAATTATTATGCTAAAAAAGGTTTAAGTGAAGCACTATGAGCAAAACTATCAAGCTCAAAAGATATAAGCGAAGCACATAGAGTATTCTAGCAAATTCTAAATCATGTATGGCTCTCTCAAAAGGTGTGTACAGCAAGGATGATTGTGGTAAACTAACAAGCAAAGACGCAAATAAAACAAGACGCTCCAAGCAAAACACATAACATGTGGTGAATAAAAATATAGCTCCAAGTAAATTACCGATGGAAGTAGACGAAAGAGAGGATGCCTTCCGGGGCAACCCCAAGCTTTGAATTTTTGGTGTCCTTGGATTATCTTGGGGGTGCCATGGGCAACCCCCATCTTAGGCTCTTGCCACTCTTTGTTCCATAATCCATCAAAAGAATTCATCCAAAACTTGAAAACTTCACAACACAAAACTCAATAGAAATCTCGTGAGCTCCGTTAGCGAAAGAAAACAAAAGACTACTTTAAGGTACTGTAATGAACTCATTATTTATTTATATTGGTGTTAAGCCTACTGTATTCCAACTTCCTTATGGTTTATAAACTAATTTATTAGCCATAGATGCATTGAAATAAGCAAACAACACACGAAAAACAGAATCTGTCAAAAACAGAACAGTCTGTAGAAATCTGTAACTAAGGCAAACTTCTGGAACTCTAAAAATTCTACCAAAATAGGGCGTACTGGAAAATTTGTGTATTGATCATCAGCAAAAAGAATCAATGCAAAAGCACGTTTCTGTGATTTATTGAATCTTTTCTTGTGAGCGCAAAGTTTCTGTTTTTCAGCAGAATCAAATCAACTATCATCATAGCTTATCCTATAGGTTCTACTTGGCACAAACACTAATTAAAACATAAAACCACATCTAAATAGAAAGTAGATGGATTATTTATTCCTAAACAGAAGCAAAAACAAAAAACACAAAATAAAATTGGGTTGCCTCCCAACAAGCGCTATCGTTTAACGCCCTTAGCTAGGCATAAAAGCAAAGATAGATCTAGGTTTTGCCATCTTTGGTAGGCGATCCATAAGTGGCTCTCATGATAGATTCATATGGTAATTTTATTTTCTTTCTAGGGAAGTGTTCCATACCCTTTCTCAAGGGAAATTGGAATCTAAAATTCCCTTCCTTCATATCAATAATCGCACCAATCGTTCTAAGGAAAGGTCTACCAAGAATAATAGGACATGAAGGATTGCAATCTATATCAAGAACGATAAAATCTACGGGCACATAATTCCTATTTGCACTAAGAACATCATTAATTCTTCCCATAGGCTTTTTAATAGTGGAATCCGCAAGATGCAAGTTTAGAGAGCAATCTTCAAAGTCACGGAAATCTAGCAAATCACACAAAGTTTTGGGAATAGTGGAGACACTAGCACCCAAATCACACAAGGCATGAAACTCATAATCTTTAATTTTAACTTTAATAGTAGGTTCCCACTCATCATAGAGTTTTCTAGGGATAGAAACTTTCAGCTCAAGTTTTTCTTCATACGATTGCATCAAGGCATCAACAATGTGTTCGGTAAAGGCCTTATTTTGACTATAAGCATGAGGAGAATCTAGCACGGATTGCAACAAGGAAATACAACCAATCAAAGAGAAATTTTCATAATTAAATTCCTTGAGACCCAAAATAGTGGGTTTAGCAACATCAAGATTTTTATTTCTTTCAATCCCACTTTCATCAATTTCATCATCAAGATCTAGAAACTCCGAATTCTTAGAACGCCTTCTAGGTAAAGGAAGATCATATTCAGTTTCATCAGGATTCATATTGCAAAACAAAGATTTAATAGGGGACACATCAATAACTTTTAGATCTTCATCTTGATTTTCATAGGAATTTGGTTTAGCGGCCATCTTATTAACTAAGGTAGCTTGCATATCCAAAATTTCAGCGGTCATCTTTTCAAGACAAGCAATTTGAGCTCTTATACCATCGAATTCTTTAGACATATCATCGAGTTCTTTATTCATATAACTCATAAAACCTTTTTGTTCCTTAAGCTCGTTTCTAAAGAAATTATTATGCTCGAATTGCAAAACCATAAACTTTCTGACATTACTTTCGATCTCCTCTAGCCTTTTAAGGTGAATATCACCAAATTTAGGGAGAGCCATTGCGACAAGTAAGTAGACTAACACACGAGCAAACAAAAAAAAGCAAACGAGAAAAAGGCGAAAGAGAAAGAGAGGAGGAGATTGGGAAAGAGAGGGCGAATAAAACAGCAAGGGTGAAGTGGGGGAGAGGAAAACGAGAGGCAAATAATGTAATGCGAGAGATAGGGATTGTGATGGGTACTTGGTATGGTTGACTTTTGCGCAAACTCCCCGGCAACGGTGCCAGAAATTCTTCTTGCTACCTCTTGAGCACTGCGTTGGATTTCCCCGAAGAGGAAAGGATGATGCAGTAAAGTAGCGTAAGTATTTCCCTTAGTTTTTGAGAACCAAGGTATCAATCCAGTAGGAGATCACGCACGAGTCCCTCGTACCTACACAAAACGATAGCTACTCGCAACCAACCCGATTAGGGGTTGTCAATCCCTTCACGGTCACTTACGAGGGTGAGATCTGATAGAGATGATAAATAATATTTTGGGTATTTTTGATATAGAGATACAAAGTGAAAAGTAAAAGGCAAAGTAAAAACAAAGCAAGTAATAAAGTAATGGAGATTGATATGATGAGAATAGACCCAGGGGCCATAGGTTTCACTAGTGGCCTCTCTCAAGAGCATAAGTATTCTACGGTGGGTGAACAAATTACTGTTGAGCAATTGATAGAAAAGAGAATAATTATGAGGTTATCTAGATATGATCATGTATATAGGCATCACGTCCAAGATAAGTAGATCTAAACGATTCTGCATCTACTACTATTACTCCACTCATCGACCGCTATCCAGCATGCATCTAGAGTATTAAGTTAAAAACAGAGTAACGCCTTAAGCAAGATGACATGATGTAGAGGGATAAATTCATGCAATATGATAAAAACCCCATCTTGTTATCCTCGATGGCAACAATACAATACGTGCCTTGCAACCCTTTCTGTCACTAGGTAAGGACACCGCAAGATTGAACCCAAAGCTAAACACTTATCCCATTGCAAGAACTACCAATCTAGTTGGCCAAACCAAACAGATAATTCGAAGTGACTTGCAAAGATAACTCAATCATACATAAAAGAATTTAGAGAAGAATCAAATATTGTTCATAGATAAGCTGGATCATAAACCCACAATTCATCGGTCTCAACAAACACACTGCAAAAAGAAGATTACATCGAATAGATCTCCACAAGAGAGGGGGAGAACATTGTATTGAGATCCAAAAAGAGAGAAGAAGCCATCTAGCTACTAGCTATGGACCCGAAGGTCTGAAGTAAACTACTCAGACTTCATCGGAGAGGCTATGGTGTTGATGTAGAAGCCCTCCGTGGTAGATGCCCTCTCTGGCGGAGCTCCAGAACAGGCTCCAAGATGGGATCTCGTGGATATAGAAAGTTGCGGCGGTGGAGTTAGGTTTTTGGCTCCGTATTTGATCTGACGGGGGTACGTAGGTATATATAGGATGAAGGAGTATGTCGGTGGAGCAACAGGGGCCCACGAGGCAGGGGGCGCGCCCAGGGGGGGCACCCTCGTGACCTCCACGGCTGTTCCTTGGAGCAGGGTCCAAGTCTCCTGGATCACGTTCGGTGAGAAAATCACGTTCCCAAAGGTTTTATTCCGTTTGGACTCCGTTTGATATTCTGTTTCTTCGAAATACTGAAATAGGCAAAAGACAACAATTCTGGGCTGGGCCTCCGGTTAATAGGTTAGTCCCAAAAATAATATAAAAGTGGAAAATAAATCCCAATATAGTCCAAAACAGTAGATAAAGTAGCATGGAGCAATCAAAAATTATAGATACGTTGGAGACGTATCAATCACATCATTAGGAGAATGATGATGTGATGGACAATACCCATCCGTTAGCTTAGCATAATGATGTGATGAACCAGAGAGAGAGAGGGGATGAGTTTGGTAGGTGGGGGAGAGGGAGAAGGTGAGATGAGGGAGAGACGAAGGGGATGAGGTTTTGATGGATCAACTTTCTAATCAAGTCATGCCCCTCTCACGGTGGCTACAGGAGTTGAAGTACACACAGTCCACGCCTGAGTGGGCCTAATGATTACAAGGCCGATGGCCCAATTTTGCCCTAACACTTGGCCCAGCACTCCTGTGCATCTCTGTCACCCTGTATCCATTTTAGAGGACTGGACAGGAGGATCAGGTGTGACATTCACCCCCTCTTAAGCGGCATCGTTGTCCCAGATAGTGGCATCAAGGAAACGGCAGCGCAAAACATCTTGATCTTCCCAGGTGGTGGCGTCGGCGGGTAGAGTGGACCACTGGACACGGAGCTGCACCATGGAAGTCGCCCCTTTCTTCACCTCCCGTCGCTCCAGGATGCCAATGGGACTGAGCGGCAGAGCAGTGAGGTCTGGAATCTTGGGCAGCTCGGCGAAGACTGGCGAGTGGTTGGGGGTGATCGGCTTCAGCTGCGACACGTGGAAGACCAGATGGATGCGGCTGTCCGGTGGCAGCTCCAGGCGGTAGGCGAGGACGCCGATGTGCTCGACGACGGTGAAGGGGCCGAAGTACTTGTACGCTAGCTTGCGGCTGGCACGGAGAGTTGAACGTACGACTGGAGCTTGAGGAGTACTTGGTCGCCGACAGCGAAGGCGCGCTCCGAGCGGTCCTTGTCGGCTTGCCTCTTGAAATGGTCTTGAGCTCCGGCGAGTCGGGAGCGGAGCAGCTCGGTGTGAGTCACCCGGTCGAGGTCGCCCGTGTTGGTGTCACGCGAGAGCTTGTCGGAGAAGGTGGGAAGCTCTCCCAGATTGGCTTCTCTGCCATAGGGAGCCTAGAAGGATGAACAATTTAACGACGAGTGGTGGGACGAATTGTACCAAAACTCCGCGGCGCCGAGCCACTTGCGCCATTGCTTGGGCTGGTCGTGGATGGCGCACCTAAGGTACATCTCGAGGCACTGGTTGACCCGCTCGCTCTGCCCGCCGGTTTGGGGGTGGTACGCCGTAGTGTAGAGGAGCTTGGTGCCGGCGGCGGCGAGAAGTTCCCGCCACATGGCGCTGGTAAAAATCTTGTCGCGGTCTGAGACGATGGAGTGCGGGACGCCGTGGAGCTTGATAATGGAATCCCAGAACGCTCGCGCGACCTTTGCAACAGTGAAAGGGTGGTGCAGAGGCACAAAATGAGCAAATTTGGTCAGGCGATCGATGACCACCATGATCGTGTCATACCCCTCTGATTTGGGGAGTCCTTCCACGAAGTCCATGGTCAGATCATGCCATGGTTCACTGGGAATGGGTAGTGGTTGTAGTTTGCCCGCAGGGTGCCGGTGTTCGTGCTTGGATTGCTGACACGTCAGGCACTGATGAACAAAATCTTCAACGCCCTTCTTGAGGCCTGTCCACGCGAACAGCTTCCGTACCCACTGATAAGTGGTCGTGACATCGGAATGACCCCCCACTGCACTGTCATGAAAATCAGAGATGATCTTGGTCTGTAATGCTGTGTTTGCTCCGATCCAGAGGCGTTCCCCTTGACAAATGATGCCCTGACGTAGTGTGCGACCTTGATCGTCAGGGCTCCTGATCGCGAGCTGCACCAGCAGGTCCTGGGCTATGGCGTCTGTTTCATATGAATTTGCCACTTCCTGGAGCCACTGTGGTTGGCAAATTGAGAGCGCGTCGAGTACCAGTCGGTGGCCAACTCGCGAGAGTGCGCCCGCCACGCTGTTGTCCGTGCCTCGTTTGTATCTGAAAGTGAACTGCAGACCAACCAATTTTTCCATTTCCTTGCGTTGAAGTTCTGTTTCCAGCTGCTGCTCGCCCAATGCACACAGACTCTTGTGGTCTGTGAGGATTTCAAAAGGGCCACGCTATAGATACTGATGCCACTTGTCAATGACCGTCATAACCGCCAAAAACTCCTTCTCATAGGTTGACAGTTTCTGGTTTTTGACGCCCAACACTTTGCTCATGTATGCGACGGGGTGGCCATTCTGAACCAGGACTGCCCCGACGCCAGTGTAACAGGCGTCCGTTTCAATAGCGAACGGGAGGTTGAAATCCGGCAACGCGAGCACTGGTGCCTGGGTCATGGTGAGCTTGAGCTTGTCAAACACCTCTTGTGTGCTGTCGGTCCAGTGAAATCCCTTCTTGGTGAGTAACTGGGTGAGTGGTTTGGCAAGGATTCCATAGTTGCTAACGAACTTCCTGTAGTATCCTGTGAGCCCCAAAAATCCACGAAGCTCGGTGGTTGTTGTAGGAACTGGCCATGCCAGCATTGCACTTGTTTTGCTAGCATCTGTGGCAACCCCATCGCGTGAAATCACGTGCCCTAGATAATGATGCTGGGCTGAGCAAATTAGCACTTGGAAGCTTTGGTGTATAGTTGATGCTCACGCGGCGTCGCAAGAACCAGACGCAGGTGTTCCTCGTGCTCCTCCAAATCCATACTAAACACCAGTATGTCGTCCAAAAAGATGATGACGAACTTGCGAGCATACTTGCCGAAGATGGCATTCATGAGGCACTGGAAGGTGGCTGGGGCATTGCAGAATCCAAACGGCATGACTCGGAAGTGGAAATGGACATTGTGGGTCTTGAAAGCTGTTTTTTCTTCATCTTCCTCCCGCATCCGTATCTGGTGATAGCCCGCGCGAAGGTCGATCTTGGAGAAGTAGGTGGCTCCGGCTAGTTCGTCCAACAGTTCATCAACCACGGGCAGGGGGAATTTGTTCTTCACTGTTATCTTGTTGAGGCGGCAAAAATCAATGCAGAAACGCCAGCTCCCATCCTTCTTCTTAACCAGCAGCACCGGGGCTGCGTAGGGGCTCATACTGCGCATGATCACACCAGATTGTAGCATGTCTTGGACCTGTTTCTCAATTTTGTCCTTCTGGGCGGGAGAGTACTGGTATAGTCTGGTGTTGATAGGAGTAGCGCCAGGCTCCAGGCGAATGCCGTGATCGTATTGACGACGCAGTGGTAGGGCGGTGGGTTCAGGAAAGACGTCGTCGAACTCCTTCAGTAATTTCTGAATTCTGGGTGGCACTGTGGTGTTGGGCTGCTTATCCACTCGCTCGACAGTGACCAAGGCAGCAGTCCAGATATCATTAGCGACCTTCATACGGTGCAGTTCGTAAGCGTCCAGTTCTGAGATTGGGGGCAATTCGCTTGCTCAAACTCCTTGCAGATGCACTATTTTCCCTTCAGTTTGAAACAAGATAGTCTTTAGTTGCCAATGGCAGTTCATTGGGCTATGTTGAGACAGTCAGTCCATCCCCAAGACCCCACCGTACGCGCTGAGCAGCAGTACACGCAAATTTGTGTGAAATGTGTGGCCAGGTACTTACCAGGGCAGTGACCGGATGATCTTGTCGCAGTGAAGGCACTGTCCATTTGCTACGCACACTGAAACTACTGGAAGAGCTTCAGGTTGAACTGACAGGCGAGCAACGAAAGCTTCACTAACAAAGCTATGGGTGCTGCCCGAATCCACCAATAGCAGCATCACCTGATCTCCCACTTGAGCTCTCAAACGGATGGTTGATGGCGCTTCATCCCCGGAGACCGCATGATGAGACAGGGAGCAGCATTCTGGTTCCTGAGCCGCTGGGGTGTCAAGCAACTGCAGAGTGTGAACCGTATCATCAAATAAGATTTCTCCATAGTCACCTACTTCAATCATCAGAATTTGCCCTGTTCTTTTGCATTGATGTTCCCTCGAGTATTTTTCACCGCAACAAAAATAGAGGCCGTTGGCTCGCCGGAAATTGCAAAGCTACCGCTCATGGGCATACTCATTTGCGCCCACACGCAGGGGAGCAACAGCGCAAGCTGGTGCCGGTGCGGCCGCTGCCGTTGGTGGTGGACGTCCCACTGGTGTGATCCAAGCGCGCGACGTGCATTGTTTCTCGAGCTCTTCCTCCTAGATGCGAGCGAACACTGGTGCACGCGTGATGCTTATTGGTGCCTGAAGGCGAACACCTAACCTCAGCTCATCCTTGAGACCCAACAGAAACTGCAAGATGAACAATTTCGGGCTCAATGTGGGATCCAATGAGAGCAAATGGTACATTGCAGTTTCGATTTCCTGACGGTACCCCTGCACTGTTCTTGTCAGCCGTAACTGAACCAGATTGTGCATCTGAACTTCAAATTCTTTAGGCCCAAATTCCTCTTCCACGGCTGCTCTAAATCTTGCCCACGAAACGCCCGGATGCTTCTGCCTGTACGCCTGCAGCCACATCACAGCCAATCCTTCCATGTATAGCGCGGCAGTGGTCACCCAACTGTGGAGCGGTATGCGGTATAGCTCGAAGTAGGACACACAGCGCTCGAGCCAGATGCGCGGTGTAGTTCCGTTGAACTGAGGGAAATCATGCTTGGGTGGCTTCGTGTAGTGGTTGTTGGCGCGCTCTGTTGGTGACGGGGCCCCGGCGAGCAAGAGCGGGGGGCCGTGATTGACCAGCCGTGTGAACGGCAGCTGCACCACGCCATCTGTGTACAGGGGTCGTGGCATGGAGCGGTTCGGCAGCAGCAGAGGCGGCGGTGCCCGCGTAGAGGAGTCCACGGCCAACGACGGAGACATGGCGCCCGTGCTTCCGGACGCGACTGGATCAGGCATAGGTGTGGACTTGCGGGCTTCATCCACATCTGCCTGGGTGATCTATCTGCTTGGATAGCTACTTGATTTCCTCCAAGACCTGGCTTATTGTAGGAGAGCTGTGCCTGGTGGCGCTCGTCGGCCGTCTTCTGGTTCACGTCGAGCCGGCGGATGACCGACTCGAGCAAACTCTGCAGTTTATCTGTGGTTTTCGACATGGCGTCGAGCACACGGCGGGTCTGGGCCGAGGGTTTGGACGGGGGCACCGTTGTCTCGCGCGAAATCGAATCGAACCCCGAGCAGGATTTCAGGCGAGCTCACCGGAGCGGCTCGCACCTAATCCGGTGGAATTTTACCGATCGATCGAGAGGGTGTGAGATCAACAGCGGCGGCGATTTGTGGAAAAAAATTGTTGGCTCTGATTACCAGATTGTGATGAACCAGAAAGAGAGGGGATGAGTTTGGTAGGTGGGGGAGAGGGAGAAGGTGAGATGAGAGAGAGACAAAGGGGATGAGGTTTGGATCGATCAACTTTCTAATCAAGTCATGCCCCTCTCACGGTGGCTACAGGAGTTTAAGTGCAAACAGTCCACGCCCGAGTGGGCCTAATGATTACAAGGCCGATGGCCCAATTCAGCCCCAACACTTGGCCGAGCACTCCTGTGCATCTCTGTCACCCTATATCCGTTTTAGAGGACTGAACAGGAGGATCAGGTGTGACAAATGATCGTTAAGTTTTATTGCTATTGCTTTCTTCATGACTTATACATATTCCTTTGACTATGAGATTATGCAACTCCCGAATACCGGAGGAATACCTTGTGTGCTATCAAACGTCACAACATAACTGGGTGATTATAAAGATGCTCTATAGGTATCTCCGAAGGTGTTTGTTGGGTTGGCATAGATCGAGATTAGGATTTGTCACTCTGAGTGGCCGTCTCGGTAATGCACATCATAATAAGCCTTGCAAGTAATGTGACTAATGAGTTAGTTGCAGGACAATGCATTACGGAATGAGTAAAGAGACTTTCCAGTAATGAGATTGAACTAGGTATGAAGATACCGACGATCGAATCTCGGGTAAGTAACATACCGATGACAAAGGGACTGTCATATGTTGTCATTGCGGTTTGACCGATAAAGATCTTCGAAGAACATGTAGGAACCAATATGAGCATCCAGGTTCCGCTGCTGGTTATTGATCGGAGTTATGTCTCGGTCATGTCTACATAGTTCTCGAACCCATAGGATCCGCACGCTTAACGTTCGATGATGATTTGTATTATATGAGTTATATGATTTGGTGACCAAATGTTGTTCGGAGTCCTGTATGAGATCACGGACATGACGAGGAGTCTCGAAATGGTCGAGAGGTAAAGATTCATATATAGGACGATAGTATTAGGGCACCGAAAGTGTTTCGGGGGTAGCGGGCACGTATCGGGTCACCGGAAGGGGTTCCAGGCACCCCCCGACAAAGATATGGGCCTTATTGGGCCAAGGGTGGGACAAACCAGCCTCTAAGGGGCTGGTGCGCCCCCATATGGGCCGGCCTAAGTGGAGAAAGGAAAAGGGGAGGAGGAAAGGAAATAGAGGGAATAGGATTCCCCCTTCCTTTCCCCTCTCCCCTCTTTCCTTCCCCCTTCGGAGATAAGGAAAGGGGCATGCCGAATTGGAGGAGGCCCCCAAGTAGGATTCCTCCTACTTGGGGTGCCCCATGGCTGTCCCCCTCCCCCTCCCACCTATATATATATGTGTGGGGAGGGGGCGCCTAGAACACATAACAAACATTGTTAGCCGTGTGCGGCGCCCCCTCCATAGTTTACGCCTCTGGTCATATTCACGTAGTGCTTAGGGGGAGCCCTGCGCGGATCACTTCATCATCACCCTCACCACGCCATCGTGCTGACGAAACTCTCCCTCGACACTTTGCTAGATCAAGAGTTCGAGGGACGTCATCGAGCTGAACATGTGGAGAACTCAGAGGTGCCGTACGTTCGGTACTTGATCGGTTGAATCAGAAAGACGTTCGACTACATCAACCGCGTTAAGTAAACGCTTCCGCTTTCAGTCTACGACGGTACGTGGACACACTCTCCCCCTCTCATTGCTATGCATCTCCTAGATAGATCTTGCGTGCTCGTAGGATTTTTTTTGAAATTGCATGCTACGTTTCCCAACACTTAGTACTTTAACTATAGCACTATGTTTTATTCACTCCGCTAGCTCGCCTTCGAACCCGTTTGCGCGTCCCTTCAACAAAACCTCGATTATTGGACGCATGTGGCCATACAATAGGAACTGTCCCCAATACTTACCCACACCATTTTTATTTTTCAATATTATTTACTAACAAATATTTGGGGTTTGAGAAAAAAAGATGAAGGATTTCTATAAAAGAAAATTAAGATTTAGGGTTTGCATGAGAGACAAAAAGGGTAGTTGCCGCTATTATGCACCTCATTTCTCTCGTCTCTAGCCGTCTCTTCTGCCTTGTGAGTCAAGCTAGCAACAGTACACAATTAATTAATCAATTAGGGGACATGAATATGCAAGTTGTAATATCCATGGGAATGCTATTGGGTGAAGTACGCCCGGATAATTAAGCTACAATGACCTCACCCTAATGGTGCCATGTCATCACCTTTCTGCTAAGCCAAATGTCACTTGATTAAAATTCCAGTCAAACTCAAATTTAAAATAAAGTAAAATAATATTTATTCAAACGGCAAAATAAAATGTTCGATGGGTTGAAAATATTCACTAACTAATTGTCCAGTGAGAATCAGAACTTTTCAAAATATTTAAATGCCCCTAAGCCATTTGTAACTGACCCATAAGCACTTTTGAATAACCCAATTATTATAAATAAATATAAAGACTATTCAAAGTAAATTGCAACTAATTGAACTAACTCCAAATATTGTCTATTGTTTATGTGCTAAGTTTCAAGTTTATCAAAAATAAAATAATATACAAAAGCTATGCAAAAGAGAATATAAATAAAGGTTAAAAGAAAAAGAGAAAGAGAAAAGGAAAAGAGAGAAAAACCCCTCGTGCACTCTGACCCATCTTTTTTCCCCTGTACCAGGCCAGCCCACCTCACCTCCCCCTCCTCACGCTACAGAGAACTGGGAGAGCAACTAGTTAACGAGTGCTCCTTCGGGAGCCTCGCAACGATCAGCGCCACTTGGCGCGCTCTCAATCGCCACGTGTCACGCTCTGGGCGCTCCCTCCGAATTTTATTTATTTTTATTTTTCTGCACGCGTTTTCGGCTTTTAAAACGATTTTTTCGGGGTTTTTCGATGTTTTGGTTTTCCACCGGTCCTCCTTAGCTTTTTGATCAATTTTTTTTTGAAAAAGTATGTTTTATGCGAAAAAATATGTTTTTTTCTTTCGCGAGAGTCATGGTTTTGCTTCTGCGAGAGGCACGGTTTTGCTTTCGCGGGAGTCACGGCCGTGCCTCTCGGAAACGAAAAAAAACATGTTTTCTGTTTTTTTTCACGAGAGTCACGATTTTGCTTCCGCGAGAGGCACGGGTGTGCTTTCACGAGAGTCACGGCCGTGACTCTCAGAAATGAAAAAAATGTGTTTTATGTTTTTTTTATTTTGAAAGAGTCACGGTTGTGCTTTAGCGAGAGTCACGTCCGTGCCTCTCGGAAACGGAAAAAATGTGATTTCTATTTTTTTTCCTTTCACGAGAGTCACGGTTTTGCTTCCGCGAGAGGCACGGTTGTGCTTTCGCGAGAGTCACGGCCGTGCCTCATCGGAAATGAAAAAAACCGCATTTTCTCTTCTTTTTTTCTTCCGCGAGAGTCACGGTTTTGCTTCCGCGAGAGACACAGTTGTAAAATTTCGTGAGAGGCACGGACGTGCCTCTTTTGGAAAGGGAAAAAACCCGTGGTCCCAGTTCGGTTTTTTATCCGGTTTTTTTGTCCGATTTTTTTCGTGAAATAAAGTCCATCAAAACCTATCAACATGGGATCTAGTTTTGAAGATCTCGATGCGAGGAATCCAACAGTGAAAGCGGTTCGAGATTTGGACGCACGGTTTGAGAGATAAAACATTTTGAATAAACGGATCTACGAAAAAAGGGAAAACTCCCAGGTTGCAACAAGTGGCATGCTGCATGTGCGCCATTTGTCGCAACCT
>NC_041389.1:436642587-436645440 GCF_002162155.2 Triticum dicoccoides | reverse complement strand
CCCTCCATGGCCGCACCGCCTAGGTGACGTGCTGGCCATCCCCTGGTCCCCTGGTTGCTTAAGAAGGAGCCCCCGACCCCTCTCGACCGAACCCTAGCTATTTCCCCCCATTTCCCTCGCGGCCACACACTCTCTCATCGGAGCCTTGACATCGTCGTCTTCGTGGCCGGAGATCCCCCTGCCTCGAGCTACTATCCTGGAGCCGCTTCGACCTCATCTCCATCGTCCATGTGCACCAACACGTCGCTAAGCCGCTGCATCACTGTGTCGTTCATCTCCATCTCCATCTCGGTCGTCGTCGTCGTCGTGGGTAGCCGCTACCCCGGCCGGATCTCCACCACCGACGCCTCCCCGAGCCTGCACCATGCACCACTTTGAGCCCTGCCACCCCCCTGTGCCTTCCCGAGCTCGGATTCGAGCTCCTGCGTTCCTCCCCACCGCCCGTAGCTCCGGCCACCGCTCCGCTAGTCGTCACCGTGCCCCTAGCCCCTGCTGCTCCTGCTCTCCCCACCTACAGTCGCAGTGGCCTACCACTACACCGCGGTGCCCGCTCGCACGTCGCTGCCGCCTCCTGCTGTTGCTGGCTACCGCAGCCGCCGCGCCCCTGCCATGTTGCTCCCCTGCTGCTCACTGCAACTACTCGCCGCGCCTGGCCGCCCCATGTGTCGCCTGCACATGCACTCGCGCACCGCGCCCGCCTGCTACCACTAGTAGAAAATGACCCATTTGTCCCGGTTCCAGAGGGCCTTTAGTCTCGGTTCTGGAACCGGGGAAAAAGGGTCGGGACTAAAGCCCAAACCCTTTAGTCCCGGTTCTCTTACAAACCGGGACAGAAGGGGCTCCATATGGCCGCTGCGGGGCGCCCAGGCAGGAGGACCTTTAGTCCCGGTTGGTAACACCAATCGGGACCAAAAGGCATCCACGCGTCAGTAGCTGGCAGGAGCTGAGGTTTTTTTTGAAAGGGGGTGGGTTTAGGGGTTTTTGGGGGGTTAATTTAGGGTGTTAGCTAGCTAATAGAGAGAAGTGTCCTCTCTTATCTCCGTGCTTGGTCGACGCTAGCTACTATACGTATAAAGAGAACTCTACACGCTAGCTAGTAATAAAACGAAGGAACCATTAATTAGAAGATCGTCATGAACATATACAGAGAGGAGCGACCTCTCTTTCTCCGAGAGATTGGTCGAACAACAAGTTTTCGTATATCTATCCGACGCTAATAGGTACATATATACAATAAAAGATCTCTTACAATCCCTAACATCTCATGTTTATCTCAATTTCCACATGGTATTCTCCGGCTTTATTGATGACGTGGTCCAGAAAGAATCCCGCCAATTCCTCTTGAATTGCTTTTATGCGATCATGTGGTAGGAGTTCATCCTGCATCTGCCAGACCTAATTTGAAGAAGGGGGTCAATACATGTATATGAATGAAACTCAATACAAATGATGGTAATAAAATAAAATTGTGAATATTTTTGCTTACGCACATCATATTGTTTTTCAGAGTAGCCCCGCTTAGAGATCGTCGCATCGTAGATGTACTCGCAAACGTAGTATCCACAAAAATCATTCCCGGCTTCTTGCGACAACCACTTTACGAGAAATAGAGTTCAATCAAACTGATAATCAAGCATTATAAATGGTATCGATGGAACTAGAATCAATGGGAGATGCACGGAACTAGGTAGTAGTGCTTACTTTTGGGTGCGTAAATTGCATCTCCTTTGACAATGCCGGCACAATTAAGTTGAACTCTTTCCAGACCCTACCAGACAAAGAAAATAATCATTTGATATCAGGATCAAATGAACAAAGTTGCTGATATGGTGCGATAATGATCGATTGAACTTACTTCTAGAGCATTGCAGTCATGTTTGCATAGTCCTGGTGATCATTCCGTCTCGAGTCTATGACGGTTACTACTCCCTTCTCAAGCTGAATCTCTACCAGAATGAAGTGGAAGCTGCGCACGGATGCATAACTCATCAATTACATTACTATAACCTTGAGGAATAATAAGGGAAACCAAATATGCATAAGACATTAACACTCACTTGAAGTTGTAAGGAAAGAGTATTTTATCTTTGTTTTGATTTTTAAGGAACGATTGTAGCAAGTTGTCCTAGGTTTCTGTGACATTGTATTTAACCGTCCATTCATGTATGATATCTGGGTTAATGAACCGACAGCCTGCCTCGTCAGCGCCCACGCCTCCCCGCTGCACTCTCGCCAAGCCCCCAGCCACGCGCTGGCTCGCCCTGTCACCCGCCCGCTAGGGCCGCTGCAACCTAGAGCCACGCCGTGCTCCCCCCGGCCCACGTGCGTTTGTGCGTGCCCAAGCACGACCATGCACTACAAAAAAAGACACATCCGTGACATTTTGGGCCGAACGAATTTTTTTCTGTCATACATATGAGACTTCTATGACGATAATTGTGACAAAACCCGGTATCATCATAGATGTGGTGTGCTCCTACTTCTATGACAAAAATTATGACAGAAAATGGGCTTTTCGTCATGGGCGAGTCGGAGACGCAGCTGCATGACATTCTTTGAGCCGTCCATGACAGAAAAAACCGTGGTAGAAGCGAGGGCGAGGAAAATTTCGGGGAGTTCCCGGTTACAGTGGGTGGTCAGGGGCCGAGCGATGCGCGTTTCTCTCGTACATGTACGCGCGTGTGTGCGAGGCGTTGGCTCTAACTGAACCCGAGCAAGGCGTTGGGCTCTAACTGAACCCGAGCGATTGCACTGCAGGCTACGCATTACTGAACCCGAGCGATCGATTCCTTCGCTACTGCTGCTAACTGAAGCCGATCGATGCTGCCTCTCTGGATGAACAGTGAGCGTTGC
>NC_041389.1:436517819-436642281 GCF_002162155.2 Triticum dicoccoides | reverse complement strand
GATGAACAGGACACAGGACCCCGTGGAGGGCTGGATGAACAGGACGACCCCGTGGAGGGCTGGATGAACAGTAGACGGTGAGGGGTGGATGAACAGTAGCCCGTGGAGGGGTGGTTGAACAGGAGCCCGTGGAGAGGGGTGGTTGAATAGTAGCCGGTGGAGTAGCGTGCGGTGGTGGCTGGATGAACATGAGCTCGTGGATGAATAGTCACAGGTGGAGGCTGGAGGAGGTTGACGGTGGATGAACAGTAGCCCGTGGAGGCTGGAGGTGGTCGACGGTGGAGATGAACAGTATCCCGTGGAGTCCCGTTTTGCGGTACACCACACCCCTCCTGATGAACATGACCCCCGTTACGACCATAGCGCTCCAACACAAGTCCGTTTCGTCCATTTTGCGGTATGCCACACCCCTCCCGATCAACAAGACCCACGTTTAGACCGTAGGAGGTCCGTGTCGTCCGTTTTGTGGTACGCCACACCCTCCTGATCAACAGGACCCCCGTTTCGACAGTAGGAGGTCCGTTTCGTCCGATTTGCGGTACGCCACACCCCTCCCGATCAACAGGACCCCCGATTCGACCGTAGGAGGTCCGTTTCCTCCGTTTTGCGGTACACCACACCCCTCCCGATCAACATGACCCCTGTTTCGACCGTAGGAGGTCCATTTCTCCATTTTGCGGTATGCCACACCCCTCCCGATGAACAGGACCACGTTCCGAATGTAGGAGGTCCATTTCCTCCGTTCTACGGTACGCCAGGCCTCGTTTCCATCGCCGGTTCCATCCAAGCCCTCCCGATGAACATGACCACGCATTCCGTTCCGACCCAGCCGGTTGGCTCCCCATGAACACGACGACGACATTGTTTCTCTGTTCCGACCCAGCCAATGTACACGAGCCCTAGCCGTACGTATATATGCGCGAGTAGGCGTTCGAGACCTCGCCCGTATGTACACATACGTGGCCATATTTTCTTTCTTGCACCCTGGCCGCTGTACGTACGTGTACATGCTACGTGCGCGCCTCTAATATGACACGTGCGCGCCTCTACATCCACCAGTATATATGTACGTACACATTCGCGACCAGAATGACAACGCTACGTACGCTTCGACTAGGTGGGTCCCGACTGTCAGGCACTTCCTTGCGTGCGAAGATGTAGCTGGTGGGTCCCAGCTGTCAGGGGGGCAGATCGTTTTTTTTTTGCCCGGATGCAATTCCTTGCGTGCGAAGGTGTAGCTGGTGGGTCCCAGCAGTCATGGGGGAAACATTTTTTTTCGTGAAATACGATGGCCCGTCCAGTGGGTCCCCGCTGTCCGGTGGAGGAATAATTATTTTGCGCGTAATAAGGAGGCACTTCCTTGCGGCCGCCGTGGACCCAGCTGTCAGCCTCTCCACGTACAGTCCATGTCCGATGGAAGCCATTCCTTGACCACGTTGACCACGCCACGCTGAGAGCACCAGGGCGGTGGACGACGGCGAGGCCTAGGAAGGGGACGACATGGAGTCGGGGAAGACGCGGCAGTGGATGCCCACACATAGAGGAGTACGAGGGTTCACTGGTTTGATGCGGTGTGAGGCTGCCGTCGCCGCAGAATAACAGTTAACATGGGGTGTGGGTGAGTAGAGGGATGGCCTGGCCAGCGGTGGGAGTAGTAGGGGGCGGTGAGGCCTCCGCCTCATCGCAGCCGGCCACGGGAGGCAGGAGCACGAGGCACGACCGGCGCTGGTTTGGGCGGCTGGAGCAAGAAGACCAAAGGTTGAAGAAGCACTACGGCCGTTGGATGGACATCATACGGTCACTGGAGCTAGAATCGTGCATATTGACTAAGTTGACAAAGCCCTCCGTCCCTGTCAACTTAGTAGGCCCACAAGTCAGCGGCGGTAACGTTTTTTTCGTGAAATATAGAGGCCCTTTCGGTGGGTCCCTGATGTCAGGTGGAGGAATCATTATTTTGCGCATAATAAGGAGGCATTTCCTTACGTGCAGCCGTGGACCCAGCTGTCGGCCTCTCCACGTATAGTCCACTTTAGATGCATGTCGGTCGTTGACCATGTTGACCAGGCCACGCCGAGAGCACCAGGGCGGAGGACGACGGCAAGGCCTAGGAAGGGAACGAGACTGAGGCAGGGAAGACTCGGCAGTTGTTTCCCATGGGGAGGGGAGTACGATTGTACGAGGGTTTACTGGTTCGTCTACCGTCGCCGGACATTAACAGTAGGTGTGGGTGAGTAGAGGGATGGCTAGGCCAGCGATGGGAGTATGATGGGGCGGTAAGGCCTGTGCGGCAGCACAGTGGCTGCGGGTAGGAGGGAGCAGGCAGTCCCGCCAGCGCTTGTTTGAGCAGGTGGAGCAAGAAGAGCAGAGATTGAAGAAGCACGACGGCCGTTGGATGGAAATCCAACAGTCACTGCTTGTGCGTCAACCTTTTTTTCGGAAAGCCTCAAATCTATGGAAAACAGCATACAACCCATCTGCCATTATTTCTAATAATTTACAACCCATTTGCTAATTCTTAAGGGTTTTTTGGAGCCCATATTCTTTTTGTTAGCATTACAGCCCATATTGTGGCCATGGTTAAAAAATTATACGAAATTTTGCATATTTCGATGCGGTCCGAACTGTTTTTAATCCCGAAATTTCGAGTCACATTCAAACTGATTTTAAAAATAAATGTATATCAATATAAAGTCCAACAAATTGTCCACGCATAAAAATCAATGCAATTTAAAATCTCGAAATGAAAAAAAGAAATTTGAAACTAATTGTCGGTTTGATGTGTTTTAAAAATGTACAACCCATTTCTCATTACTGATAGGCCATTTTCTCGGCCAGCCGAATGAAGCTCTCCTCGTCTTGAAAGATCTGCAGCCCAAGAGGCCTGACAAAGTGACTTACTTGGCAAATCACAAAAAAAACTAGGCTGTGGCCATGGACCCAGCTGTCAGCCTCTCCACGTAGAGTACTCTTCCGATGGAAGTCGGTCGTTGACCACATTGACCACGCCGCGCCGAGAGCACCACGGCGGTGGACGATGGCGAGGCCTAGGAAGGGAACGACGCGGAGCCGGGGAAGACGCGGCAGTGGATGCCCACGCATAGAGGATTATGAGGGTTCACTCGTTTGGCTGCGGTGTGAGGTTGCCGTCGCCGCAGAATAACAGGGGGTGTGGGTGAGTGGAGGGATGGCCTGGCCAGCGGCGGGAGTAGTAGGGGGCGGTGAGGCCTCCGCGGCATCACAGCCGGCCACGGAAGGCAGCCACGGGAGGCAGGAGCAGGCGGCACGACCGGCGCTGCTTTGGGCGGCTGGAGCAAGAAGACCAGAGGTTGAAGAAGCACGATGGCCGTTGGATGGACATCGTACGGTCACTGCAGCTAGAATCGTTCATATTGACTAAGTTGACAAAGCCCTCCGTCCCCATCAACTTAGTGGGCCCAACTGTCAGCCTCTCCACGTACAGTATACTTCCGATGGAAGTCGTTCCTTGACCATGTTGACCACGCCGAGTTCCATTGCATGCATGCGTCCATGGGCGTGGTGCATCCCCTCTGTCAGCCTCTCATGTACAGTCATCTTCGCAGCGATAGCCTGGCCGGCGGTGGGGTAGCGCTATGCAGTGATGCGTGCTAAGCAGTGCCACTAGCTGCCGGAGGCCGGACCAGGCGGTCCCGGCGACGCTGGAGGAAGAAGACGAGAGATTGAAGGTGCATGCCGGCTGTTGGATATAAATCCAATGGCTGTAGATGTCACAATCATTTTTTTGACCAAATTGACAACGCCCTGCGTAGGCTTCGACCTATTGGCCCACATGTCAGGATGCAAAAATGTGGCATATATTTAACCCATGTTTTCTAGAATGTACAGTCCATTTGCTGGGCTGGGTGAACAAATAATTTCGCGTCAATCAGGCCCATTTATATTTTCTAAGAAATCCGAGCCCATTTGCACTTCCTTGAAATACACGAATTAGCTGGGCTCGTTATATTTTCTAAGAAATCCTAGCCCATTTATACACGAATCCCAGCCCATGTCGAGAAGCACTAGCGTTGAGTGAGGACCTGGACCTGGAAAGAGTACCTATTGCTACTGCCTGTCTGAGAGTCGTGCGGGAAATCAAAGCACCAAAGAACCTTGGTGGACATTGTATGGTGTTTCATGAGATCAAAGAACAAAGCAATTTATTTAGGGCTTGTCTTTTTAGTCATGAACAGCGCGAATGTAATGAGGAGCCTCATAGACTAGCACGTATGGCTACGTCTCTTGATATAGGTAGTCATGTGTGGCTTGATGCACCACCTGCTCATTTATGTATCCCTATAAGCATTGAACTTAGGCAATAAAGTGCGCTGTGATTCTCAGAAAACAAAATGTTGGGCTCGTTATATATATAATGTTATGTTAGAAGGAGCAATTAATATCAAAGAATAAACCGGAGAGGCACATTTTTTATATATAATTAATAAATTAACGAGTTATTGCTCAAAATAAAAATGAGCGTGTTATTATTAAATTGGTCCTTAAAATCTTCGCAAGCTTTTGTACGCAATCACCAGGATTTTCCTTGCCTGTGAGTCAAAAACAACCAGGATTTTCCTTGCCAACTTCCGTTAAACATTTACTTTTATAAGTTAATAACACGTGGGATGTTTTTATAATGTATATAAAAGTCTCTATAAAATATACGATAATAGTAATAATATAAATATATATAATGTGGTTAGAAGGGAAAACATAAATTGGACACAACATTATTATTCTTATATATAGATAAATATAACAGAGACCTGCGTTTTGTTAAAAAATACATTGGGCTGTCGATCTTTAAGAAAAAGCCCATAGGCCGGTATGGACCTCAAAAAATAAGTTGAAACCACTATCTCCGTATGTCGTGGGCTACGCATGTTAAAATACAAAACCTAGGCCTAGCTGATACTTGTTCGCCCTCTGGAAAAAAATGATACCAGATCCCCGAGCGAACTGGATTAAAGAGGGGGCCGGCGGCATGAGTGAAGAAGCACATCAGGAGTGATTTTTTCTTCTTCAGTGGATGGCTCTCGATAGCGTTTTTTTACTTGCCTCGGCACCATACAACTTGTATTTTTAGCCTCCTAGTCTGTCGTGGTGGACCAGCAGCCCATTTGCTAGGCGGGCCAACCTACAGAAACCAGCACTCGATTTTTCAACAAGCCCCAAAAACAATGCAGTACTATGTTTGTTTTGAGGCCGAAAACATTACAGCAGGGGTTGACCAGGGGAGAGGGGAAGACAGAGTAATAAAAAGATTAAAAAGAGTAGATGCGCCGTTGCTACCCTAACAAAGCAGGTGGAATTCTTCTCAGGAAGAAGGTGTGCCGTTGACACCCACACGTCACATACCCCACAGTAGGCATACTAACAAGTTCACACACAAATACAACAGAAAAGGTAAACATTTCTATCAAACTCAGGTTCACAGGACACGTTCATATTCATAGCCAACATTCACTATCAACAACTCAAAAGATTCATATATACACAAGCTCAGCATATCTATGCATCCAAATGATTGATAGATCACACGACAATATTCATGCATAATTCACAAAAAGATTCAGATGTACACATGTTCAGTATGTTTATGCATCCAAATGATTGATATCACAGCCAACTAGTTTAATTACCTAGGGTACAGACTGGTAAATGGTGTTCAGTCGGAGGTCCTTCTTGCTAAAATTAGTTCTTGTACGAGTAAACTTTTGAGTACATAAGAGGCAGCACAGACAATCTGAACTTTGCTTGTAGGTTTATCCTCAAATAGTGGCCTCGTGCCGAGCGAAGTTTGAGCAACTTGGCCACTACTTTCATCCAACTAGTTTACTCGCTCATCTTGGTCCTGTAGCTCGCCAAAATTCTACATTGCAGACAAGAAAGGAGGCAGTTGAGAAAATGAACCACCCAAATTTTTTGTGCAGTTCAACTAAAATGGAGCATCCCTGGCGTGCAGACTGATTAAGTGCCAGATGAATATACGCGTCAACCAACTTGTCTGGAATCTTTAGACCCCATGCCATATAGTTTGCTACCATATCTGCCGATAACCAAAAGGCACAAGTTGGGACCAAAGACTGGACTGTGTTCTTATGGGCTATGCGCCAAGAAATATTTTTGCCGTTCACTCTCCTAACACTTGGGAGTTTGACAACTGGTTGACGCCGGTTGATACTCGAATGAATATAGGCACTTCTTGTCAACATCGATGCATGTCTGAGTGAAGTTTGGAGTACATGGCAGCAGCATAAGTATCTGTCCATCTGATCACTTTGTGCAGTTCTACTGAAATCACCCAATGCAATGATTTGCCTGCGAGTTCAGGCTCCAAGTTACTCCTTTATAAAATCGGCAAACAATAGCACAATACCAAATTACTAATACATGACAAGCACAATAATCAGGATAAAGCCCAGTACCAACCTGTGTGAGGTAGCATATCAATTACTATTTCCTTTCACTGGAAGTCGAGATAAGCGACTGACAGGAAACGAAGGAAGCAAGCAAGCCGAGACAAAGTGACTGACATGAAGGGAAGGAAGCGGTCGAGGCAATGAAGCACCCAAAGTTTTTGTGCAGTTCCACCAAAATCGAGCATCCCTATTGGCACATATATTGAGAGAGTGAGATTACTGTAATAGTGGGACTAGTTGATGAAACATACACTAACATACAGAAGCACCCTCATTATCTTAATGGGTAAAGTTAGCAACATAGTAATCTTGCTTAAAGAGAGGTATTAGTTTATTTAATCAGTGCCAATTAGCTCAACACTCAAAACAGTGCCATGTATCATAGCTTGCAAAACTTTAACGTGCAAAGATAAAGGAGTTTCTCATGACAGTAGCAACACAGTAGCACAATACATATATAGGTACAACAAACTAATATGGCTGAAGGCCTTAGGCTGGTACCAACCTGAGCAAAATATGCTTATTCAAGTAATTCCATAAGAGATGATAAAGCATTCACTGGAATCACTCAATAGTATATATTTTTGTGCACTTCAAATGTATGGTTGAAATAACTCTTGTTTACCAGTGGTGAGATTATATCGAAAGATTATCAAGAACTTCTAGCAGAGTTAAAGCACTGTGTGGGATACAGTTCATTGTATTCTCTAGTGCAGTTCCACTAAAATGTACGATTGGCACAACATGATCCCTTTTGCACAAGTAGGAAAAAGGTGAAACCTTCATTAGCTTAGTGGGAAAGGATAGAAAGACAATAGCATTATTATGTCATGACACTACCAAGATTCCCTCCCTGCTCCACCACATGATTCACCTCCAGATACATATATACACATACATGATTCAGCATAGGGTGCTACTAAAGATTTGTTTAACTCTGATGGGAAAATTAGGCAGCAATAAATTAGTGCTACTTAAGTACTCCTGATTAATTAAGTGACCTTGCAGGAGAGACGACAGAAGTGGAAGGGCTCCCTGGAGGATCGTCTCACATGTAAGGGAGACATTGCCGAAGCCCTTGAATGGCCTCGACTAAGGCCTCGGCTTCAACAAGATCAACTTGGCACTGTTGATCGTGTAGAGCTGGGTCACACATGCATCGAGAATCCGGTTAATTAGTATAATGTGCCGTTAAGCCAAGTACTACTATGCTGCATTTCTCTATCTATCTCTACTCTATTATCGATTACTCTTATACTCTTACAAAAAACAGATTTGGTGATCTTGTTGTTAAGTGCATCTCGATGTTACGTGCAATGAACGAGCATCTTGCTAGTCTTCCAAGTAAATTAAGACTAGTAGCAACACAGCAATACAACACCACTAGCAAGATGTCAGGATAACATAGGACGGTACAATCGCGTGATCTTCTTCATTTCCTCCTCCTCCTCCTTCTTCCTCTTCCTCTTCATGCTCTGTTTCTCTTTCTCCTCACCAGTTGGTGAAACCAAGTACATGATTGTCCTTCTAGTTCAGAATTGGTTTTGTCAATGAGGGAGTACAAGTGTACTAGTAAAAAATAGCATTATTTTCTCATGGCAGTCGGAAAATAGAGATGAACACATGCATTAAATATCATTCTTACCTAAAGGAAGGTTATGGCGCCAATATGGATGTTGAGGATTGGAACACAGATCTCCCTTTGTGCAGTTCCACCGAAATGAACCAACTGTTCCATTCTGACATTCCAGTTAAACAGCACAAAAGTCACTTCTTTTAAGAAGAGTTTTGTGCCGTGCACTAAAAGGTCACAACAGCAACCAGGTGAATTGGATATCCCTGTTTGCACAAAAAGGTACAGAGGAAACAGTCAGAGTCTCAAACAATTACAGGCAAAAACATTTGGCTAAACTTGTTGTGGCTTATAACACTGGCATGGCTTCATTTTTACCAGGGAAATTAGATTAAGAACATCTAAATATTTGGTATAAGGGCATGGGACAGTGGATGCACCAGCAGTCCAACACCATGTACGTAAACAGGGGCATAAAGTGGTGATTCATAGTTTGTTCCCCCGAGAAACAAACATCCAAGAAACATATCTGGGTTGGTCCCATTTTTGTTCACTCTAGCCACCTACTCCTATGTGTGGATAGCAAATCTAGTCCTGGTCATACCATTGTGTACAACGTTTCCCCTATATTTCCCTTTTTGACCAAGATACCGGTTGGATGACCAGTCTGTACTACTTACACCCCCTTTCCTTCTTGTTTGTACCAAGTCCGATGTACATACTAAATTCCCCCACCCCCACTTTATCTCTTGTTTGAACCAAGTACTCCCTCCGTCCGGAATTACTTGTCATCAAAATGGATGTGTCTAGAACTAAAATACATCTAGATACATCCATTTCAATGACAAGTATTTTTGGACAGAGGGAGTACAAGATTCGACTCCATGAAGTAGCTTTACCTCTAACAATAGAAGAAAAAAAATACTAGGTGACGTTGGACCATCCGATTGAGAGGGGCTGAGAGGTAGAAAATGATGCACATGCTGCGACATAGCGAGCTGGGGAGGTAGAGCCAAGGCGGTTTTGAACGAAGATATACCTGAAGGTCGTCGGGATGTGGATAGGTGGGCGGCGGGAGGCCGGATCCGCCCACAGGCAATGACGAAGGGATCGGAGGACCTCCCGCGCCGGCGCTCGGCCAGAGATAACAGTGCGGCCGGCAGTGGGTCTCCTCCCTCGCTATCAACGACGGCCTAAACGTTGCCCCTCCCCCCTTCATCGGCGGAGGGGGATACATCCGGATCTATAACCAGCGGTGAGGATAGAAAGCCAGTGTTTTTTGAAGGGAGAAAGACAGTGCTACTACCCCCATCTTGTTTAGATCTGGAGAGGATGAGAGTGTGTGAATAGAGCAACCCTAGCAAGCAAGTGTGCAGGCTCCGGCCTATATATACGTAGTGGGGTAGTTTTCCTTTTTCACTCCATCAAAACAATCGTTTAAAATTGTGTACTACTACATGCCAGGTCGCAGTTTTTTTTAGTTGTTGATTGTTTTTTGAGATAGCTGCCCGCTTGTTCCAAGTGGTGTTACGGTGTGCCAGGTCGCACTTTGTATCATTCAAGTCTGGTACTACAAGTCCCTCCATTAAATGAACAACCACCCCCTCGTAAAAATTGTGAACAAGCCCACGGCTAAAATTAGCGGAAACGTGGGTTGCCCCAACATGCATTATTATTTATATTTTCTACTCCACATGTCATAGACACAAAATAATGTGTCATAGACACAAAATTGTGGCAATATTCCCTTAGGCAAGCCAAAGTGTGTCTAACAATTTGAGCAACTCAGGTTAGGCAAGTGTGGCAAGTGTGAGAAAAATAATGTGGCAACATACGACAAACATAGTCACAATCCAAAGAACCCCGTAATTTTTTGTGACATGCATGAAAATTTTGTTAGTTAAATTTATAATCAAAATTTGGCAAGGTGCATCAAATCAACACATGCAAGTATCAAAAGGAAAGTCACGGCATGCATGCATGCTTTGTACTCCCTCCGTTTCCAAATATAAGTCTTTTTAGAGATTGCAACAAGTGACTACATACGAAGCAGAATATGTCTACATACGAAGTAGTCCATTTGAAATGTGTAAAAAGACTTAGGCTGGCCATAGTGGGGGTAACATAAGTAGTATCATGCACTTGGGACTCGCAAACATGCTTATGTGGCAGGCAATTAAAGACGAGAGAGATGGTTATAATAACATAGGTAGATACCGTGACAAAATAAATGTGATGCTACTATGTGTCATTCATGTCAATAAATGAGACCACCTATGATACTAATCTATGATACTATGCACTATAGAGATAAGTAACATAGACTAGTAACATATGCATGTTAGTCTAAGTTACTCCCCACTATGACCAGCCTTATATCGAGTGCAGTGCTTTGATGTGTCGCGTCAACTCGTACAAGACCGAGAAATTTGATTACTACAATGCCCTCTCCCTCACGGACTGAGCTCCGGTGCCTTAACTACACCTGCCTTTGGCTGCATGATAGGAGGGCCAACCACCTGTTGGGCCCACCAGTCATAGACGCAAAGGCAGGAGCAGTAAGTAGAAGCTTTCGCTGCACGCTATCCCTCCCGCACGAGGTGGATGGACATGCAGCAGTGGATTCGATACTGTAGAAGTAGGAGTAACATCATTGTTTGTCTTCTCGAAGAGGCGAAGAGCCAAGCGCAACCCGAATGTGGCAGTTGCGAACGCTCGCATGGTGCGGTGCCTTGGAGCACGCATATAGTAGCCAGGCTCTTGCATGAGACAAAAGTTCTATTGTTTAACAATTAAACTCCATCATCCATTCGTTGATACTCATTCTGCATAGGTCCACGCACTTAGCACCGTTTCCTCCTGGGGTCACCAATGTTTATTTGCTAATTAATAGCAATGCTTGCAATGAACTAGCCTTTGCAAGTCATTAAAAGCATGCACACCTCTCATCTCTTATTGGTTGATATGTCAAGAAACAAGAAACAAGGTAGAAGTTAATGCACCGCGCCTAAGTGTTTTGAGACTATTTGGTTTTTGTAAGATGACTTACACACCTAGATGGAGGGAGTAGTATAGCCCTGTAAACCAGAAAGGAGTATTTGCCTTTCTAGAGATTTCAACAAGTGACTAGACTACACCGCGTGCAGCCGTGCAGTACTCCCTCCCTTCCGGTTTAGGGCATCTCCAACAGTTGTATGATCATCGTTGGTAAAGTTGACACGTAGACTATTTTGATGACATGGCACATAATAAAAGAAGAGAGAGAATGAAACCGTATGAACATGAAGCAACGCTCCATGCATAAGCTTCGAGGCAAGTCTGTTCATTTCTTTAACATTTAGTGGACCCGCCTAGTTGTTTAACATACGCTTAACATACGCCTCATTGAAGAGTCTGTATGATGTGATGTTGGCTGTTGACATGGACACTTATACCAACCATTGTACATACAAACTATTGCAGATGCTCTTATAGGGCTCAAATCTCAAATCTCATGAACCAAGGCATTTTGCGATTGGAGGAATGTACTACCTCCGTCTAGGTGAATAAGTCATTCACATAGTTCTAGGTTGACGATTTAACTATCTAAATATGTATTATACGTGACAAAAAATATATATTTAGAAACTACATCCATGTAGAAATCTAGTGATATACTTTTCCTGACATATAACGCATATTTAATCCCTCAAATCGATGACCTAGAACTACGTGAATGACTTATTCATCTAGACGGAGGTAGTATCTCGTACTAGTTTACAAAACTGCCCTGATTAAACTCATGCATTAATTACGTAGTTCTCTCGTTTTCCTCTCCGCCTTGGTCACGGATAAAAATCGTGTTAATATTTCAGCCCAATCGGAGTTATGGATCTCCGGGACTTTAAGAAACGGTGAAAGGCCAGAATCTGGGAGCACAGAAACAGAAGGAAACAGAGAGAGAGATCCAACCTCGGAGGCCATGGACCAGATGGGAAACCCTCCTCCCATCTAGGGGGAGGTCAAGGAAGAAGAAGAAGGAGGGGGGCTCTCTTCCCCTCTCTCCCGGTGGCACCGGAACATCGCCGCCGTCATCACCAACTCTCTCCCCCTCTATACAGCAGTGTAACACCCCTTCTCCCCGCTGTAATATCTACTTGAACGTGGTGCTCAATGCTATATATTATTTCCCAATGATGTGTGGCTATCCTATGATGTTTGAGTAGATCCATTTTGTCCTATGGGTTGATTGATGATCGTGATTGGTTTGAGTTGCATGTTTTATTATTGGTGTTGTCCTATGGTGCTCTCCATGTCATGCAAGCGTGAGGGATCCGCGTTGTAGGGTTTGCAATATGCTCATGATTTTCATATGGTGGGTGGCGTGAGTGACAGAAGCACATACCTGAGTAAATAGGTTGTTTGCGTATGGGAATAAAGAGGACTTGATACTTTAATGCTATGGTTGGGTTTTACCTTAATGATCTTTAGTAGTTACGGATGTTTTCTAGAGTTCCAATCATAAGTGCATATGATCCAAGAAGAGAAAGTATGTTAGCTTATGCCTCTCCCTCATATAAAATTGCAATAATGATTACCGTTCTAGTTATCAATTGCCTAGGGACAAATAACTTTCTCGCGACAAAAAGGTCTCTACTAAAACTAACTTAGTTTTCTCTTTATCTAAACAACCCCTAGTATTTATTTATGTGCTCTTTATTATCTTGCAAACCTACCCTACAACACCTACAAAGTACTTCTAGTTTCATACTTGTTCTAGGTAAAGCGAACGTTAAGCGTGCGTAGAGTTGTACCGGTGGTCGATAGAACTTGAGGGAATATTTGTTCTACCTTTAGCTCCTCATTTGGTTCGACACTCTTACTTATCGAAAGAGGCTACAACTGATCCCCTATACTTGTGGGTTATCAAGACATTTTTCTGGCGCCGTTGCCGGGGAGCAATAGCGTGGGGTGAATATTCTCGTGTGTGCTTGTTTGCTTTATCACTAAGTAGATTTTATTTGCTGTTCTAAGTTGTTCTCTATCTTTAGTTATGGATATGTAACATGAAATACCAAAAAAATTAGGTGTACTTGCTACTCATGGAGATGGGGTACCTCCTAAAACCCTCGATGCTCGTTATGTGAAAGATATTATGCACTACTTTAATAATCCTGAGAAAACCCCATTCAATTATATAATGAGAGACATATTGGATCAACGTGAATACTTTAGGGATTATCGCCTGACTCAAAAAGGGAAACTGTTATGGGATCAAATTCATATGTTGCATTGGTATGCTCGGAATTTATGCTTGGGATATGATTATACTTGTTGCTCTATGATGAAGGCTCCACACCTTCCCTTTTCATGTAAATTTAATGATAATGAAACCTTGGCTTCTTATGCTAATGGTATTTATGATTACTATGATGTGGAACAAATAGAAGAATTCGTTGCTTTTAAGGGTGCTTATGAAATCGAATCTTTGTTTGAAAATTGTGAAATCTTGATGATGTTGTTTAAAGACCTGAAAATTATGCTATACTTAAATATTGCTATGAGAATTATGAATATAATTCCGATATTGATGTGTTTATTGAGAAAGTCTCCGTTGTCCAAGAAGACACTAATATTTTGTAGGAATCTATGGAAGAAGAAATTGATGACATTGCGAGCTCATTAGATGAAAAAGATGAGGAGGAGAGCGAAGAACAAAAGGAGGAAGAGCGGATTGATCACCCGTGCCCACCTTCTAATGAGAGTAACTCTTTATCACATATATTGTTTAATTTCCCTTTGTGCTTACCGAAGGATGAATGCTATGATCCTTTTGATTTGTTTGAAATATCCCTTTTTGATGAACTTGATACTCGCTATGCTTGTGGCCATGATGCAAATATGAATGATGCTTATGGAGATGAGCTTGCTATAGTACCTTATGTTAAGAATGAAAATTTTGCTATTGCACCCACACATGATAGTCCTATTATCTTTTTGAATTCTCCCAACTACACTATATCGGAGAAGTTTGCGCTTATTAAGGATTATATTGATGGGTTGCGTTCTACTATTGCACATGATGATTTTGATAAATATAATATGCATGTGGCTGCTGCTCCTACTTGCAATTATTATGAGAGAGGAACTACATCTCCGCCTCTCTATGTTTCTAATACGATAAAATTGCAAGCGGTTGTTTATGCTATGTATCGACCTTTACTATGTGTGCATGAATTGTTCTTTTATGACATGCCGATGCATAGGAAGAGAGTTAGACTTCATTGTTGCATGATATATGTTACTTTGTGCTCACTACTAAATCATAAATCATTGTTAATTAAAATTGGCTCTGACATACCTTGGGATCCGGGTGGATCCATTACTTGAGCACTTTATGCCTAGCTTAATGGCTTTAAAAAAAGCGCTGCCAGGGAGACAACCCAAAAGTTTTAGAGAGTCATTTATTTCTGTTGTGTGCTTTTATAAAGTTTAAAAACAAAAAATATAGAGAAGAACCTAAAACTTTTCAAAAAGAAAAGTGAAAGTGAGAACGACGAACACCGTTGAAGTGGGGGACCACCTTCAACTTTGTTCATGCCCATGAAAACTTTGTGAATCTTAATTATAAAAACTTTTCAACAAAAATAATTATCCCCTTGTACAAATCCATTGTATTATAAAAATAATGTGCCAAGATTTGCCTTTAGGATGATTAGATTGCTTGTTTCGTTTGTGCAGTGCAAAAACAGAAACTTTGGATGTAGCGCGTGAATTTTCATTTTTTATGGATCGTCGAACTTTTCTAAAATTTTTACACAATACTTCTATGAAAATTGCTTATTTTTTCGCAATGTTTTAGAATTTTTGGAGTTACAGAAGAATGGTAGATGTTTAGATTGCTACAGATGGTCCTGTTTAAGACATGTTCTATTTTTGATGCATTGTTTTGCTCATTTTGATGAAACTCTCGATTTTATTGGTGGTATAAGCCATGGAGAAGTTATAATACAATAGCTAGAATGAAAAAATAAAATATGAATGGGTTTACAACAGTACTTAAAGTGGTGATTTGTTTTATTATACTAACGGATCTCACGAGGGTTTTGTTAAGTTTTGTGTGATTGAAGTTTTTAAGTTTTGGGTGAGATCACGATGGATGAAGGAATAAGGAGTGGAAAGAGCCTAAGCTTGGGGATGCCCAAGGCACCCCAAGTTAATATTCAAGGACTCCCAAGCAACTAAGTTGGGGATGCCCCGGAAGGCATCCCCTCTTTCTTCTAACAATCATCGGTAATTTTACTTGGAGCGTCATGTGTTTTTTATTTTTATTTTGAATGCACCATTCTGGTATGACATAGTCCTTGGTTGATTTATAGAATGCTCTTTGCCTTTCACTTATATCTTTTGAGTGTGGCTTTATAGAATGCTTCATGTGCTTCACTTATATCATTTGAAGTTTGGATTGCCTGTTTCTCTACACATAGAAAACTGCCATTTGTAGAATGCTCTTTTGATTCACTTATATTTGTTAGAGCATGGTCATATCTTTTGTAGAAAGAATTAAACTCTCTTGCTTCACTTATATCTATGTAGAGAGTTGACAGGAATTGGTCATTCACATGGTTAGTCATAGAATCCTACATAAAAAATTTAGATCACTGAGTATTATATGTTTGATTCCTTGCAATAGTTTTGCGATATAAAGAGGGTGATATTAGAGTCATGCTAGTGAGTAATTGTGGATTGTTAAGACTACTTGTGTCAAAGTTTGTGATTCCCGTAGCATGCACGTATGGTGAACCGTTATGTAACGATGTCGGAGCATGATTTATTTTTTGATTGTCTTCCTTATGAGTGGCGGTCAGGGACGAGTGATGGTCTTTTCCTACCAAGCTATCCCCCTAGGGGCATGTGTATTAGTACTTTGCTTTGATGGCTAATAAATTTTTGCAATAAGTATGTGAGTTCTATATGACTAATGTTGAGTCCATCGATTATACGCACTCTCACCCTTCCACCACAAGCCTCTCTAGTACCGCGCAAATTTCACCGGTGTAATAAACCCACCATATACCTTCCTCAAAATAGCCACCATACCTACCTATTATGGCATTTCCATAGCCATTCCGAGATATATTGACATGCAACTTCCACCGTTCCGTTTATCATTACTTGAGCATTCATTGTCATATTGCTTTGCTTGATCGTAAGATAGCTAGCATAATATTTTCATGGCTTGTACATTTTTTGATATCTTTGCTATGCTAGATTATTGCACATCCTTGTATACCGCCAGAGGCATTCATATAGAGTCATATTTTGTTCTAGTATCGAGTTGTAATATTGAGTTGTAAGTAAATAAAAGTGTGATGATCATCATTATTAGAGCATTGTCCCAGTGAGGGAAAGGATGATGGAGACTATGATTCCCCCACAAGTTGGGATGAGACTCCGGACGAAAAAAAGTAAAAAATAAAGAAAAAGAGGCCACAAAAGGGGGCCCAAAAAAAGAAAAAAGAGAGAAGAAAACAAAAGAAAATGAGAGAAAACGAGAGAAGGGGCAATGCTACTATCCTGTTACCACACTTGTGCTTTAGAGTAGCACCATGTTCTTCGTATAGAGAGTCTCTTGAGTTATCACTTTTATATACTAGTGGGAATTTTCATTATGGAACATGGCTTGTATATTCCGATGATGGGCTTACTCAAATGCCCGAGGTCTTCATGAGCAAGCAAGTTGGATGCACACCCACTTAGTTTTCACTTTGAGCTTTCATACACTTATAGCTCTTAGTGCATCTGTTGCATGGCAACCCCTACTCCTCGCACTGACATCAATTGATGGGCATCTCCATAGCCCATTGATTAGCCGTGCCGATGTGAGACTTTCTTCCTTTTCGTCTTCTCCACACAACCTCCACCATCATATTCTATTCCACCTATAGTGCTATATCCATGGCTCACGCTCATGTATTGCATGAAAGTTGAAAAGACTTGAGAACATTAAAAGTATGAAACAACTGCTTGGCTTGTCATCGGGGTTGTGCATGATGAAAATACTTTGTGTGATGAAGATGGAGCATAGCCAGACTATATGATTTTGTAGGGATAACTCTCTTTGGCCATTTTATTTTGAAGAGACATGATTGCTCTGTTAGTATGCTTGAAGTATTATTGTCTTAATGTCAAATGATGGACTATTGCTTTGAATCACTTGTGTCTTAATATTCATCCCATGATTCGATTATCTGATCAAGATTATGCTAGGTAGACATCAAAAACTATATTTTTTATCATTTACCTACTCAAGGACGAGCATGAATTAAGCTTGGGGATGCTGACACGTCTCCGTCGTATCTATAATTTTTGATTGTTTCATGCCAATATTCTACAACTTTCATATACTTTTGGCAACTTTTTATACTATTTTTTGAACTAACATATTGATCCAGTGCCAAGTGCCAGTTCCTGTTTGTTGCATGTTTTTGGTTTCACAGAAAATCCATATCAAACAAAGTCCAAACGCGATAAAAACTTATGGAGATTTTTTTGGAATATATGTAATTTTTGGGAAAAAAGAATCAACGCGAGACGATGCCCGAGGGGCCCACAAGCCATAGGGGCATGCCCCAGGGGGTAGGGCGTGCCCTGGACCCTTGTTACCACCCCGTAAGGCGGTTGGTGCCCTTCTTCGGCCGCAAGAAAGCTAATATCCGGATAAAAATCATGTTAAAATTTCAGCCCAAGCATAGTTACGGATCTCTGGGAATTAAAGAAACGGTGAAAGGCCAGAATATGGGAGCGCAGAAATAGAAGGAAACATAGAGAGAGATCCAATCTCGGAGGGGCTCCCGCCCCTCCGTCGCCATGGAGGCCATGGACCAGAGGAGAAACCCTCCTCCCATCTAGGGGGGAGGTCAAGGAAGAAGAAGAAGGAGGGGCTCTCTCCCCCTCTCTCCCGGTGGCGCCGGAACGCCGCGGGGGCCATCATCGTGACGATGATCTACACCAACAACTTCGCCGCCGTCATCACCAACTCTCTCCAATCTATGCAGCGGTGTAACACCCCTTCTCCCCGTTGTAATCTCTACTTGAACATGGTGCTCAACTCTATATATTATTTCCCAATGGTGTGTGGCTATCCTATGATGTTTGAGTAGATCCGTTTTGTCCTATGGGTTGATTGATGATCGTAATTGGTTTGAGTTGCATGTTTTATTATTCGTGCTGTCCTATGGTGCTCTCTGTGTCATGCAAGCGTGAGGGATCCCCACTGTAGGGTTTGCAATATGCTCATGATTTGCTTATGGTGGGTGGTGTGAGTGACAGAAGCACATACCCAAGTAAGTAGGTTGATTGCGTATGGGAATAAAGAGGAATTTATACTTTAATGCTATGGTTGGGTTTTACCTTAATGATCTTTAGTAGTTACGAATGTTTGCTAGAGTTCCAATCATAAGTGCATATGATCCAAGAAGAGAAAGTATGTTAGCTTATGCCTCTCCCTTGTATAAAATTGCAATAATGATTACCGGTCTAGTTATCGATTGCCTAGGGACAAATAACTTTCTCGTGACAAAAAGCTCTCTACTAAAACTAACTTATCGAAAGAGGCTACAACTGATCCGCTATACTTGTGGGTTATCACACCCCTGCAGGGAAGATTATCTATTAGAATAGTCGTGTCCACAGTAACGGACGTTCAGACTTGTATCCTGATCTATTCTAACTAGAAATGGATACTTGAGATATGTGATGGATATGTTGGCTCCGGGATTGCTTTCTCGCAGGGAGTCGAGGAAGGATCTCTGGGCGTTAATACTACAACATGTTTGTTAAATATAAACTGCTATTCTATACTCTTCTGAATGTTGAAAGATGCTTGGAGCTGCTTGAAGATGCAAGTCTTCGATAGGCTAGGCCTTCCCCTCTATTCTGGCATTCTGCAGTTCAGTCCACAGATACAACCCTTCCATTTGTTACCAATGCATACTTAGTATAGATCTGATGCCCATGAGTACTTTGGATGGGTACTCACGGTTGCTTTGCTACCCCTTTTCCCCCTTCTTTCTTCTTTGTGGTTGTTGCAACCAGATGGTGGACCCCAGGAGCCAGATGCCACCGCTGTCGACTACTACTACTACCCCGACGAAGCCTACTACTATGTGGAGACCACCGACGACCAGGAGTAGTTAGGAGGTCCCAGGCAGGAGGCCTTGCCTCTTCGATCGTTGATGTTTGTGATAGCCTTCTTAAGGCAAAACTTGTTTAACTTATGTCTGTACTCAGATATTGTTTCTCCCACTGACTCGTTTGCGTATGGAGCTATGTATTCGAGCCCTCGAGGCCCCTGGTTTGTAATATGAAGCTTGTATGACTTTCATTTGTGTTTAGAGTTGTGTTGTGATATCTTCCCGTGAGTCCCTGATCTTGATCATACACGTTTGTGTGTATGATTAGTGTACGATTGAATCAGGGGCGTCACACTTGCCCAGTTGGTAATTGGGATATGGAAGGGATGGCATTACCTATACTTGATATTCGGCTTACCTGTAAAGCCTTAGACCTAGGCCGAACCAATCAATATGCCACAAAACATTTCTCGCATGTTACAACCCAAATTTCCACACCTCATGCCTGACTGGCCCAAAAAACCCAAAGAATTCCTAACCTAACCAAACCACCCCCTCTCTTAGTCTCTTTCTCTCTTTCACTCCACACACCCGCAACTGTCTCTTCTCCCCCAACCCCAACCCCGATTCATCCCCCAACTCAGTTGTCGCCCTCGTCTAGCCGATCTAGCCCTTAACTACCACAACCTCCATGCCGTGCCTCCACCGCTGCAGTCTCTATGTCGTAGCTCCAACAAAGCAACCTCCACACGGCGCCTCCACCGATGTAGCTTCCACACCGCGCCTCCACTACCACAACCTCCACATTGCACCTCCATTGGCGTAGGCTCCACCCCATGCCTCCACCATCGCAAGCTGCACCTCCACTACTGCATCCTCCACATCGCTCCACCACAAGCATCCGCCACCCCTCCATATTCTCCCCAGTCCACCACCAACTGCATAAAACGATTCTTACACAAGCTTATGTTCGTACGTTTACCTCCCATTGCCGAACTAGTGCGGGGTGGAGGACAAGCTAGTTGTGGGAATGGAAGAGGAGGAGGACGCCCCAACCTAAGCCTCCATCTAGTAGTTCCCCATTCTTCACTGTCAAACCTCCACCGAGTCCATCGTCGTCCATCACCGGCAAGCCTCCACCGCATCCGTCACTGGCAAGCCTCCGCCGAGTCCATCGTCGTCCATCACCGGCAAGCCTCCACCGCGTCCATCACTGGCAAGCCTCCATCAAGATCAAGAGTAAAATCCTTAGTAGAGCTTCTTTGTGGTTTAGTATCATAGCAAAGGGAAAGTATCTATGGATAATTACACATTCGATCAAGACCTTGCTAGAAGGGATTTGAGATTTGAGATTTTAGTTTTCCATGTGAATTGTTTTGCACTTGTCGATGAAACTTGAGATTTGAGAACTTATTATGTGTTGAAATGATGTTGTTTATTATGTTGAAATACTATTATTTATTGAGCTAAAATGTTGTTATTTTTGTGTTAAAGTGTTGTTGTTGTTTTTGGGCAAAATGCTACTATATTTGTGATAAATGTTGTTGTTTGTTCCTATTGAAAAGATATCCATGAATGTTGCTATATTTGTGATAAAATATTGTTGCTCCTATTGGAACGATTGATGCCCTTTGAGATCTGGTTTGGATAGGGAAGGTTTCCCCGCCTTTCCCAAAAGATTAACCCCGAGTTATCGAACCCATGAGAGAATGTGTACTACTACAGAGGCTCTACCAAGTCTTTGACAAAGAATTAAATTCCAGCTTTTGTAAATGGGCCTTAACAACCTTAGGGTGTAAACACTTAGAATTAAAACAGGCATGGGTATGAGGACTTGTTTCTTATAACCATATATTTGTGAACGGATTATCATGATCTTAATTTGTGCTCTGGAAGACACTCATTAAGATGTGCTTGCAACGAGATGAAGTGGGGGCACTACTAGGGAAAACCCTAGTAGTAGCGCGGGTTTAATGCCTACTAGTAGCGCGGGACACCGCGCTACTAGTAAGGCGCTAGAGCTATTCCTTAGCAGTAGCGCGTGCGACACACGCTACTACTAAGACATATAGCCGCAACGTTTGTTCACTCCCACGCTACTGCTAATATAGCTAGTAGTAGCATGTTTACTCTCCATCGCTACTAGTATTCTTTTTCTCATTTTTTTTAATTTTTAGTGTATTTATATGCCGTTATACAAATTTTGGTACAATACCAATTATGAGGTTGTTATATCATTATGTCCATAACAGTGTGTCAAATGAAGGTGGATTAGGTTCAAGTGGAGGCAACATGTGGTGCATGTCAAAAGTATACTACTAATCCAAACTTGATCTAGTTTGGACTAGTAGTACTTTCGATGTGCACGACATGTTGCCTCCACTTAATCTAATTCGCCAACACAAGCTATTTAATCATCATCATAGTCATTACCACCAACAATAGCTATTTAATCATCATAGTCATAGTGTAGCACATCATCATCTTCAAACTCATTCTAGCTAGCTAATCACCACCAACACTAGCTGCGGTAGCTATCTAATCACCACCAACACTAGCTAATAATAATCATCATAGTCATTACCACCAACACTAGCTATTTAATCATCATAGTCATAGTGTAGCACATCATCATCTTCAAACTCATTTCTAGCTAGCTAATTACTCCTGCTGCTCTCTCTCTCTCGGGTAAAATAGCATAAAACATGTGTAGCAATCCTGCTTCATCATGTTGGAGCATGCAGATGAACCTGTCTCCTAATCGTGGGCTCCGCTTCTGATTGCTGCCTCCTAGTACTTCTCTATGATCGTTCACAATTTTGCTCCAGTCTTTCACTATTAAGCATTCCTCGCTTTTAGAAATCCTGAATGCACTAAAGTGCATTGTAGGATGTCTTGGCCGTAAGCTAACCATTCTCATGCGACCTTTAGTCTCGATCCAATGAGGCACAACATTCATCGGGAGTCCCTGTTGAAGAACATCGTATAGTAACATACTTAGCAATGAAGTTTAGCTTAAAAAATAATGTATGCAAAAGATGCACTAAGGACAAATAGTAAACATTTTACCATCTTTCCTAAATAGATGTGACCATAGTTCAATACGAACACTATTGGTCGCACGTTTTGAGTACTAAGATTTTTAAGTCCAGGAAAATAATTTGTCTTGATTGTATGAAGATCTTCAAGCCATGAAACATAATGACCTATCTCCTTGCAGTTTAGTTCAGCCCCGGGACAGTGGATGGTCATGTCTACCAAGCGTCGGACATGTTTGCTTGAATGGAAATAAGTTGTCAATAGAAATTAGTTGTTAACTATTTATGAATAAACAATATCGAAGATATAAATATGGTTGAGAAACTCACATAATGGTATAACTGGAGGCGTCTGCACATCGACCCAGATGTCGATATTACCTTCAATATCATCTTCCGGACGAATATCAAAGGTGATAACCATATCAGGCTCAAATGCATAATTCTTGCATAGTGCTTGCCAAGTTTTGCATTCAAAATAGGTGTAGGTGTCTGCATTGTATAATTTTGCGTGGAAAGTATAACCATGCTCGGTCTTCAAGTAAACTCTCTTTACCTCCATAATAGTTTTCATAGGACTGAAACCTATCTTATCCAAGACAAAAACTCTTGCATGGCAGTGGATACGCTAGTAGAATAGTAAAAAAATTAAATTATAAGTTGAAGCAAATGAAGCAGATGTCATGCTTAATTACGAAAGAAGACTTGTCGTTGTGACTTACTGTATCCACTTCGAAGTTCTCGTCCAGCTTGATGCTGAAGCGCCTATCATCATCTAGGAAGATTCTGGCGCACAACCCGCGCTTGTCTTCGCAGTATTTGCAAATACCGAAATCCTTTTCGTTGTCAGACATTTCCTATGTTCATAGTTGAAACATTAATTAAAATGCGATCGAAGGCAACTACCAGGATACTCAACACACAAATCCGGGGCACTCGATATTTCCTACATATTCTGGCACAAGTCATGCCAACATTCATGGAAAAATCCGGCATGACCTTTGCTAAAATAAGACATATCGAGCACCTAAAATCCGCCGGAACAGAAATGAATCAACACTCCGGCAAAACATAGGCCACTCGGAGGTGTAACCTGCAAACATGACCGGCCACTTGGGCAAGCACATATCCTATTTAAGCAACACAAGATATACATTTCAAAATATCTTATAGTACTCATATTGACATGAGCATTCAATAAGCAAAACCAAATCGTAAAATAAATAAGTATTCAAATTAGCATGCATTCAATAAGCCTAGCAAAAGTAAATCATCTCTTGCATCCGTACATCGTCGAATATTATCACTAATACATCCCGAATAGTATCATACATATAACATCACTAATACAACTAAAACCCTAGCGAACGCCGGGTATCGGCGCGGGCGGTGGACACCCAAAGAGAAGGAACCATCACAGGATCATAGCTCCAGTGAGATCCTTGGAGAACCTGCCAGGTATTGGAGAACATATGCTCCAACGCAACCAAGTAGCGGCGGACGTGCGCGTCCTCCTCGCTGACACGGTGACTTACCACCTCCGCGGGGTCCTCAAGCCTCTGGACCGTCACTGGCCCACGCGACCGCCACCAAAGAAGGTTCAGGTCAATGACGGGCTGACTCACTACAAGAAATATGTCAACTAGTGACCTTCTGTCAGTGACCCTGGAAGAATTGGTCATAGATCTATGTGTTGGGGAACGTAGTAATTTAAAAAAAAATTCCTACGCACACGCAAGATCATGGTGATGGCATAGCAACGAGAGGGGAGAGTGTTGTCCACGTACCCTCGTAGACCGTAAGCGGAAGCGTTAGAACAACGCGGTTGATGTAGTCGTACGTCTTCACGGCCCAACGATCAAGCACCGAAACTACGGCACCTCCGAGTTCGAGCACACGTTCAGCTCGATGACGTCCCTCGAACTCCGATCCAGCCGAGTGTCGAGGGAGAGTTCCATCAGCACGACGGCGTGGTGACGATCTTGATGTACTACCGACGCAGGGCTTCGCCTAAGCACCGCTACGATATTATCGAGGTGGATTATGGTGGAGGGGGGCACCGCACACAGCTAAGAGATCCAAGGGATCAATTGTTGTTGTGTCTAGAGGTGCCCCCTGCCCCCGTATATAAAGGAGCAAGGGGGGAAGGGGGCGGCCGGCCTAGTAGGGGCGCGCCAAGGGGAGTCCTACTCCCACCGGGAGTAGGACTCCCTCCTTCCTTGTTGGAGTAGGAGAAGGGGGAAAGAGGGGGAGAGGGGGAAGGAACAGGGGGCCGCACCCCTTGTCCAATTCGGACCAGAGGGGGGCTGCGCGCCTCCTTCCTTTCGGCCTCTCTCCTCTATTCCCGTATGGCCCAATAAGGCCCATATACTCCCCGGCGAATTCCCGTAACTCTCCGGTACTCCGAAAAATACCTGAATCACTCGGAACCTTTCCAAACTCTGAATATAGTCGTCCAATATATCGATCTTTACGTCTCGACCATTTCGAGACTCCTCATCATGTCCCCGATCTCATCCGGGACTCCGAACTCCTTCGGTACATCAAAACTCATAAACTCATAATATAACTGTCATCGAAACCTTAAGCGTGCGGACCCTACGGGTTCGAGAACAATGTAGACATGACCTAGAACTATTCTCGGTCAATAACCAATAGCGGAACCTGGATGCTCATATTGGCTCCCACATATTCTATGAAGATCTTTATCGGTCAAACCACATAACAACATACGTTGTTCCCTTTGTCATCGGTATGTTACTTGCCCGAGATTCGATCGTCGGTATCCAATACCTAGTTCAATCTCGTTACCGGCAAGTCTCTTTACTCGTTACGTAATGCATCATCCCGCAACTAACTCATTAGTCACATTGCTTGCAAGGCTTATAGTGATGTGCATTACCGAGAGGGCCCAGAGATACCTCTCCGACAATCGGAGTGACAAAACCTAATCTCGAAATATGCCAACCCAACATGTACCTTTGGAGACACCTGTAGTACTCCTTTATAATCACCCAGTTACGTTGTGACGTTTGGTAGCACCCAAAGTGTTCCTCTGGTAAACGGGAGTTGCATAATCTCATAGTTACAGGAACATGTATAAGTCATGAAGAAAGCAATAGCAACATACTAAACGATCAAGTGCTAGGCTAACGGAATGGGTCATGTCAATCACATCATTCTCCTAATGATGTGATCCCGTTAATCAAATGACAACTCTTTTGTCCATGGCTAGGAAACTTAACCATCTTTGATTCACGAGCTAGTCAAGTAGAGGCATACTAGTGACACTATGTTTGTCTATGTATTCACACATGTATTATGTTTCCGGTTAATACAATTCTAGCATGAATAATAAACATCTATCATGAAATAAGGAAATAAATAATAACTTTATTATTGCCTCTAGGGCATATTCCCTTCAGTCTCCCACTTGCACTAGAGTCAATAATCTAGTTCACATCGCTATGTGATTTAACACCAATATTCACATCTGCATGTGATTAATACCCATAGTTCACATCATCATGTGATCAACACCCAAAGGGTTTACTAGAGTCAATAATCTAGTTCACATCACTATGTGATTAACACCCAAAAGAGTACTAAGGTATGATCATGTTTTGCTCGTGAGAGAAGCTTAGTCAACGGGTTTGTCATATTCAGAGTTGTATGTATTTCACAAATATTCTATGTCCATAATGCTCTACACGGAGCTACTCTAGCTATTTGCTCCCACTTTCAATATGTATCCAGATTGAGACTTAGAGTCATCTGGATTGGTGTAAAAGCTTGCATCATTGTAACTTTAACGACGGGCTCTTTTATCACCTCCATAATCGAGAAACATCTCCTTAGTCCTCACTAAGGATATTCTTGACCCATGTCCAGTGATCTACTTATTAGATCAAAATTGTATTCCTTTGCCAAACACAGAGCAAGGTATACAATAGGTCTGGTTCACAGCATAGCATACTTTATAGAACCTATGACTGAGGCATAGGGAATGACTTTTCATTCTCTTTCTATTTTCTGCAATGGTCGGGTCTTGAGTCTTACTCAACTTCACACCTTGTAACATAGGCAAGAACTCCTTCTTTGACTGTTCCATTTTGAACTATTTCAAAAATTTATCAAGGTATGTACTCATTGAAAAATCTTATCAAGCGTCTTGATCTATCTATATAGATCTTGATGCTCAATGTGTAAGCAGCTTCATCGAGGTCTTGCTTTGAAAAACTCTTATTCAAGTATCCTTTCATGCTATCCAGAATTTCCATATCATTTCCAATTAACAATATGTCATCCACATATAATATTAGAAATGCTACAGAGCTCCCACTCACTTTCTTGTAAATACAGGCTTCTTCAAAAGTCTGTATAAAACCATATGCTTTGATCAACTCATCAAAGCATATATTCCAACTCCGAGATGCTTGCACCAGTCCATAGATGGATCGCTGGAGCTTGCACAATTTGTTAGCTTCTTTAGGATTGACAAAACCTTCTGGTTGCATCATATACAACTCTTCTTTAAGAAAACCATTAAGGAATGCAGTTTTGTTTATCCATTTGCCAGATTTCATAAAATGCGGCAATTGCTAACATGATTCAGACAGACTTAAGCATAGATACGAGTGAAAAACTCTCATCGTAGTCAACACCTTGAACTTATCGAAAACCTTTTGCGACAATTCTAGCTTTGTAGATAGTAACACTATCAGCGTCCGTCTTCCTCTTGAAGATCCATTTAATCTCAATGTCTCGCCGATCATTGGGCAAGTCAATCAAAGTCCATACTTTGTTTTCATACATGGATCTTATCTCAGATCTCATGGCCTCAAGCCATTTTGCGGAATCTGGGCTCACCATCGCTTCTTCATAGTTCGTAGGTTCGTCATGGTCTAGTAACATAACTTCCAGAGCAGGATTACCGTACCACTCTGGTGCGGATCTTACTCTGTAAGACCTACGAGATTCTGTAGTAACTTAATCTGAAGTTTCATGATGATCATCATTAACTTCCTCACTAATTGGTGTAGTAGTCACAGGAACAGATTTCTATGATGAACTACTTTCAAATGAGGGAGCAGGTACAGTTACCTCATCAAGTTCTACTTTCCTCCCACTCACTTCTTTCGAGAGAAACTCCTTCTCTAGAAAGGATCCATTCTTAGCAATGAATGTTTTGTCTTTGGATTTGTGATAGAAGGAGTACCCAACAGTTTCCTTTGGGTATTCTATGAAGACGCACTTCTCCGATTTGGTTCGAGCTTATCAGGTTGAAAAACCTTTTTCATATAAGCATCGCAACTCCAAACTTTAAGAAATGATAGCTTAGGTTTACTTCTAAACCATAGTTCATACGATGTCGTCTCAACGGATTTAGATGGTGCCCTTTTAACGTGAATGCAGCTGTCTTTAATGCATAACCCCAAAACGATAATGGTAAATCAGTAAGAGACATCATAGATCGCACCATATCCAATAAAGTGCGGTTATGACGTTCGGACACACCATAACATTGTGGTGTTCCAGGTGGCGTGTGCTGTGAAACTATTCCACATTGTTTTAATTGAAGACCAAACTCGTAACTCAAATATTCGTCTCCGCGATCAGATCGCAGAAACTTTATTTTCTTGTTACGATGATTTCTCCACTTCACTCTCAAATTCTTTGAACCTTTCAACTATTTCAGACTTATGTTTCATCAAGTAGATATACCCATATCTTCTCAAATCATCTTGTGAAGGTCACAAAATAACGATACTTGCCACGAGCATCAACACTCATTGGATCGCATACATCGGTATGTATTATTTCCAATAAGTCAGTAGCTTGTTCCATTGTTCCGGAGAATGGAGTTTTAGTCATCTTGCCCAAAAGGCACGGTTTGCAAGCATCAAATGATTCATAACCAAGTGATTCCGAAAATCCATCTTTATGGAGTTTCTTCATGCGCTTTACACCGATATGACCCAAACGGCAGTGCCACAAATAAGTTGCACTATCATTATTAACTTTGCATCTTTTGGCATCAATATTATGAATATGTGTATCACTATGATCGAGATCCAACAAACTATTTTCATTGGGTGTATAACCATCGAAGGTCTTATTCATGTAAACAAAATAACAATTATTCTCTAACTTTAAATGAATAATCGTATCACAATAAACACGATCAAATCATGTTCATGCTCAACGCAAATGCCAAATAACATTTATTTAGGTTTAACACTAATCCCAAAAGTATAGGGAGTGTGCGATGATGATCATATCAATCTTGGAACTACTTCCAACACTCATCGTCACTTCCCCTTTAACTAGTCTCTATTTATTCTGTAACTCCTATTTCGAGTTACTAATCTTAGCAACCAAACAAGTATCAAATACTCAGGAGCTACTATAAACACTAGTAAGGCACACATCAATAACCTGTATATCAAATATACCCTTTTTCACTTTGCCATCCTTCTTATCCACCAAATATTCAGGGCATTTCTGCTTCCAGTGACCATTTCCTTTGCAATGTAAGCACTCAGTTTCAGGCTTTGGTTTAGCTTTGGGCTTCTTCATGGGAGTGACAACTTGCTTGTCATTCTACTTGAAGTTCCCTTTCTTTCCCTTTTCCCTTTTCTTGAAACTAGTGGTCTTGTCAATCATCAACACTTGATGCTCTTTCTTGATTTCTACCTTCATCGATTTCAACATCACGAGGAGCTCAGGAATTGTTTTCGTCATCCCTTGCATACTATAGTTCATCACGAAGTTCTAGTAACTTAGTGATGGTGACTAGAGAATTCTGTCAATCACTATCTTATCTGGAAGATTAACTCCCACTTGATTCAAGTGATTGAAGTACCCAGACAATCTGAGCACATGCTTACTAGTTGAGCGATTCTCCTCCATCTTTTAGCTATAGAACTTGTTGGAGACTTCATATATCTCAACTCGGGTATTTGCTTGAAATATTAACTTCAATTCCTGGAACATCTCATATGGTCCATGACGTTCAAAACATCTTTGAAGTCCCGATTCTAAGCCGTTAAGCATGGTGCACTAAACTATCAAGTAGTCATCATATTGAGCTAGCCAAACGTTCATAACGTCTGCGTCTGCTCCTGCAATAGGTCTTCACCTAGCGGTGCATTAAGGACATAATTCTTCTGTGCAGCAATGAGGATAAACCTCAGATCACGGATCCAATCCGCATCATTGCTACTAACATCTTTCAACACAATTTTCTCTAGGAACATATCAAAATAAACAAATGGAAGCAACAATGCAAGCTATTGATCTACAACATAATTTGCAAAATACTACCAGGACTAAGTTCATGATAAATTTAAGTTCAATTAATCATATTACTTAAGAACTCCCACTTAGATAGACATCCCTCTAATCCTCTAAGTGATTACGTGATCCATATCAACTACACCATGTCCGATCATCACGTGAGATGGAGTAGTTTCAATGGTGAACATCATTATGTTGATCATATCTACTATATGATTCACGCTCGACCTTTCGGTCTCCGTGTTCCGAGGCCATATCTGTATATGCTAGGCTCGTCAAGTTTAACCTGAGTATTCCGCGTGCGCAACTGTTTTGCACCCGTTGTATTTGAACGTAGAGCCTATCACACCCGATCATCACGTGGTGTCTCAGCACGAAGAACTTTCGCAACGGTGCATACTCAGGGAGAACACTTCTTGATAATTAGTGAGAGATCATCTTATAATGCTACTGTCAAACAAAACAGAATAAGATGTATAACAGATAAACATCATATGCAATCAAAATATGTGACATGATATGGCCATGATCATCTTGCGCCTTTTGATCTCCATCTCCAAAGTACTGACATGATCTCTATCATTACTAGCACGACACCATGATCTTCATCATCTTGATCTATATCAATGTGTCGTCACATGGTTGTCTCGCCAACTATTGCTCTTGCAACTATTGCTATCGCATAGCGATAAAGTAAAGCAATTATTTGGCACTTGCATCTTATGCAACAAAGAGACAACCATAAGGCTTTTGCCAGTTGCCGATAACTTCAACAAAACATGATCATCTTATACAACAACTTATATCTCATCACGTCTTGACCATATCACATCACAACATGCCCTGCAAAAACAAGTTAGACGTCCTCTACTTTGTTGTTGCAAGTTTTACGTGGCTGCTACGGGCTGAGCAAGAACCCTTCTTACCTACGCATCAAAACCACAACGATAGTTTGTCAAGTTGGTGTTGTTTTAACCTTCGCAAGGACCGGGCGTAGCCACACTCGGTTCAACTAAAGTTGGAGAAACTGACACCCGCTAGTCACCTATGTGCATAGCACGGCGGTAAAACCAGTCTCGCGTAAGCGTACGCGTAATGTCGGTCCGGGCCGCTTCATCCAACAATACCGTCGAACCAAAGTATGACGTGCTGGTAAGCAGTATGACTTATATCGTCCACAACTCACTTGTGTTCTACTCGTGCATATAACATCAACACATAAAACCTAGGCTCTGATGCCACTGTTGGGGAACGTAGTAATTTCAAAAAAAATTCCTACGCACACGCAAGATCATGGTGATGGCATAGCAACTAGAGGGGAGAGTGTTGTCCACGTACCCTCGTAGACCGTAAGCGGAAGAGTTAGAACAACGCGGTTGATGTAGTCATACGTCTTCACAGCCCGACCGATCAAGCACCGAAACTACGGCACCTCCGAGTTCTAGCACACGTTCAGCTCGATGACGTCCCTCGAACTCCGATCCAGCCGAGTGTCGAGGGAGAGTTCCGTCAGCACGACGGCGTGGTGACGATCTTGATGTACTACCGACGCAGGGCTTCGCCTAAGCACCGCTACGATATTATCGAGGTGGATTATGGTGGAGGGGGGCACCGCACACAGCTAAGAGATCCAAGGGATCAATTGTTGTTGTGTCTAGAGGTGCCCCCCTGCCCCCGTATATAAAGGAGCAAGGGGGGAGGGGGCGGCCGGCCTAGTAGGGGCGCGCCAAGGGGGGTCCTACTCCCACCGGGAGTAGGACTCCCTCCTTCCTTGTTGGAGTAGGAGAAGGGGGAAAGAGGGGGAGTGGGGGAAGGAAAAGGGGGCCGCACCCCTTGTCCAATTCGGACCAGAGGGGGGCTGCGCGCCTCCTTCCTTTCGGCCTCTCTCCTCTATTCCCGTATGGCCCAATAAGGCCCATATACTCCCCGGCGAATTCCCGTAACTCTCCGGTACTCCGAAAAATACCTGAATCACTCGGAACCTTTCCGAACTCTGAATATAGTCGTCCAATATATCGATCTTTACGTCTCGACCATTTCGAGACTCCTCATCATGTCCCCGATCTCATCCGGGACTCCGAACTCCTTCGGTACATCAAAACTCATAAACTCATAATATAACTGTCATCGAAACCTTAAGCGTGCGGACCCTACGGGTTCGAGAACAATGTAGACATGACCTAGAACTATTCTCGGTCAATAACCAATAGCGGAACCTGGATGCTCATATTGGCTCCCACATATTCTATGAAGATCTTTATCGGTCAAACCGCATAACAACATACGTTGTTCCCTTTGTCATCGGTATGTTACTTGCCCGAGATTCGATCGTCGGTATCCAATACCTAGTTCAATCTCGTTACCGGCAAGTCTCTTTACTCGTTACGTAATGCATCATCCCGCAACTAACTCATTAGTCACATTGCTTGCAAGGCTTATAGTGATGTGCATTACCGAGAGGGCCCAGAGATACCTCTCCGACAATCGGAGTGACAAAACCTAATCTCGAAATATGCCAACCCAACATGTACCTTTGGAGACACATGTAGTACTCCTTTATAATCACCCAGTTACGTTGTGACGTTTGGTAGCACCCAAAGTGTTCCTCTGGTAAACGGGAGTTGCATAATCTCATAGTTACAGGAACATGTATAAGTCATGAAGAAAGCAATAGCAACATACTAAACGATCAAGTGCTAGGCTAACGGAATGGGTCATGTCAATCACATCATTCTCCTAATGATGTGATCCCGTTAATCAAATGACAACTCTTTTGTCCATGGCTAGGAAACTTAACCATCTTTGATTCACGAGCTAGTCAAGTAGAGGCATACTAGTGACACTATGTTTGTCTATGTATTCACACATGTATTATGTTTCCGGTTAATACAATTCTAGCATGAATAATAAACATCTATCATGAAATAAGGAAATAAATAATAACTTTATTATTGCCTCTAGGGCATATTTCCTTCACTATGACCATTTCAGACCAATTGGTCAAAAGCTGTTCGGGGGGCTCCAAACCCTAAACCATTGCGACCATTTTGGTCAGAAAGGTCATAATTTCCTTACACGAAATGGTCACAAAGTAAACAGGGCTGGTCCGCTGCCTTATGTCTAGTTGTTAACGACCAATATAGATGGTCATAGCCTTGTAGATTGTGGTGGGTTGTGATGACTAGGCGCCATCTCATCAGTTTTGCCTATGTGTCATGTCCATGTGTCAATTTTTGCCCTAGGTTGTGAAGCAACCTATATTTCTGTTATTCCAAAAATTCCCAAATAATTCTCATAAATTGTTTGGATCATATCTTCATCAAATATTTCAAAAACCTTCCTTGCCTAGTTCAAAAATAACTCAATAATATTCATTTTCCTATTATGTTCAGAGCAGCACTTTGTGAAGGAAGTACCACTTTGGCATGTCCAAATAGTATTCATTTTCTACAGTGCTTTCCTATGCCCAAATAACCATCCTCCACCAAATGCCAGCTCAATCCATTCATTATTTTGAGCCGAGCTTCAACATTTGTAGTTATGTCCAGTGTGGTAGTTTGCAAAGCAAGTACAACCTAGGCTCCTCCTTTTGAGGTGAAAATTTGTGAAGACGGTCTTCTTAGTAACTGATCATCCTCAACCAAAATTCACACCCATTAGCCATGTACATTTCCCGTACCGCTAATCAAACACTTGGCTGCTAATTCATGTTTGAGCATCGATCGGTCTCCTCGTGAGAATGTTATGTTGTAATTTTCTTCCTAGCACCTACCTGGGGAGTGCCCAACCCACTAGACATGCCTAGGCTGCCCAGAACACATGGCAATGCCACGGTCACGCGGTGACCACGCGACGGGCATGCGAGCTTACGCGCTCTAGAGTTGGGGCCCTCGGCCACCGTCCAAACCTCGATGTCTCGCCATCAAACCATGTATTTCTGATTAAATAGATACTTATTTACCTATAAATGATTTTTGGAAAAAATAAATAGCAAACTATGAGGCAGCTGCAGTTCAAATTTGACCCGCTTCCAACTGAATCGGTGGGAATTTGTCTTTTTCACCAGAGGTGGATCAAAACTTTTGACACCCAACCATTTTGTCAATTGTGCATTAAATATGTCCTAGTATTTTATAAAATTGATTAGGTCCAATTTTGCAACAAATATATGGTAGGTCCTTCACAAAAAAAACTCATTTCACGCACTCAGAAAATGGAAAATGGTTTTTTCGTCCAAAGAAAATGAAAACTTCCTTATGGGACATTGTTTGCCATTCCAATATGCACCATTGTGCACAATATGAGATCATTTGAACAAACTATGCCATGAATGTGGCCATAAGATTGATCATTTGGCTTGAAAGCCATGAATCTTCAGAGATGATAGCTCATTTCTGAGAACACTTTTTTAAAATAATTGCCGTATTACAATTTTGTTATTTTTCCTGGGAACTTGGCCACATATAATGACACAATGCGAAGGTTTACCAATTTTATGATTTTTTTTAAATTTTTTATGCCCGTTTCAAAATGCGGTCAAAACGGCGGGAATGACCGTTCCTAGCTAGTGGTTGAATCTTGGAAAACTTTTGATGTTTCTCTTATTAAATAGGTAGTTATGTAACTAGAAATAATTTTTGGAAAAAATAAATAGCAAACTATGAGGCAGCTGCAGTTCAAATTTGACCCGCTTTCTACTGAATCGGCGGGAATTTGTCTTTTTCACGAGAGGTGGATCAAAACTTTTTACACCCAACCATTTGGTCAATTGTGCATTAAATATGGCCTAGTATTTTAGAAAAATGATTCGGTCCAATTTTGCAATAATTATTTGGTAGGTTCTTCACAAAAAAACCTCATTTCGGGCACTCGAAAAATAAAAAATGAATTTTCCGTGCAAAGAAAATGAAAACTCTCTTAGACAACATTGTTTGGAATTCCAAGATGCACCTTGTGCAAATATTCGATAGCTTCTTCACAAAAGAAATTTCATTTTGGACACTCAAAACATAAAAATTAAAATGCTGACATGATTTTAAACTTTATTTTTATTTGACCACGACCAATTTTGAATGGTCATAACGTCCAATACTAAATGGTCATAACGTTATACATGCGTACTATGTTCTGATTGGGCCATAGCCATCTCACGCGGATCATGCATCAAGCACCGTTGGATGCTCGTGGATCCAACAGTAGCCCTCACCCCCCCCACCCTCTCACCCACCTAGCCCTAACACAACCCCCCACGCCCCCACTTCTCCACCTTCTCTCCCTCTCTCCCTTCTGGATCCACCGCGGCCGCACACCACTCCTCCTTCTTGATCCCCCGCCGCCGCCCCCAACCTCACTCCTCCCTCTGGATCTCGATGCGCAGCCGCCCCCACCCCACTCCTCCGGCGTTCCCCCCATATGCTCACCACTCGGCCCTCCCCATCGCGCTCCCGATCCAGATCCATCCCCTCCCCACTCTTAGATCCAACTGGCCCGAGACGGAGGCCGTCGTGGACATGGTCACCATCATCCCACCAGCCGGATCATCGGCGGCGAGCAGCGTCCGTGATGGAGATGGAGCGTAGGGCCTATGGGCGCGTGGGCCTCCTCGGCAACCCCAGCGACGTCTACGGCGGCCGCGCCGTCTCCTTCACCGTCGCCGGCCTCTGGGCCACCGTCTGCCTCCGCCCCTCCGACCAGCTCCTCGTCCAGCCCCACCCACGCCACGACCTCGTCGCCTTCCCCTCCCTCCACGCCCTCGTAAGCGCCCCTCCTCCTCCCCTCCCCCATCCCTCGCAATGGATATAGATACATCAACGTCGGTGCATGAACGGACAGATCTAGCAAGCGCAAATCAATCCATCCATTGCACCGCGGCGCAGATGATCCATCGAATCCATGTTCAGGTGTAGCGCCTAGATGGCGGCCGGTACTACGGCGGCGTGCGGCTGCTGCTGGCAATCTGCAGGATCTTCCACAACCACTGCAAGAAGAGTGGCATCGCCCTGGCGCGACTTCCTCCCGCGCGGCTCCGACATCTGCACGCGCCGCCTGCTCATGCTCCAGCTCGTGCACCAGCCGCACGGCCCCGCCGATGCCAAGAGGGACGAGTGGGGCGAGTTCCTGCACCACCCCGCCGTCGCTTCTACGAGTTCCCCGACATCCGACGCGAGATCCAGGTCTGCGCCCCCCTCCTGTTAATATGTTCGTCTCCGCAGGTGGAACAGGGGCCCGATGGTAGCTAGATTGATTTGGTCATGAGGTTGGCATGCTCGCGGGCATGGTAGCTCTAGTACTGCATTGTGGCCAATTAATTACTGGGGTTGCAGACGATTGTGTAGTTGTGTTGTGGTGATGGTGGTTGTTTGGACGAATAGTATGCTATGGCACAGCTGTTGCTGCCATACCAGATTTTTTAGGTAGGCATTGTGGTAATTCCAGTTATTTGGCACCGTATCATTATTTGGTTGTGCTGATGCTAGGTCCATGGTGCTTTCTAGGGCGATTTTAGTTTAAGTGGTTGTGGTTGTTTTTACAGCCTATGGTTTGCCCTCTTTTGGATTCATGTTGCTGAAATCAACACTCAGTTATATTTTTTGCATCAGTAAATTCAAATTGTGTGATCACTGCTTCGATATGGTTGTTCATGATGTAATGTCCGAGCATGCATGTTGTTCTGGAAAAAGGTTAAGTGCTTTTCATTCAGTATAATATGGTTTTCTTGTGCCAGCAGAACTGATAAAAAATGACATTGCAGAGGCACAAGAAGATGAGACTGAATTATGCATATGTTATATCCACATGCAGTATTATTTATACCTTGCATCCACAGTTTACTTAATGAGGCACACAACATCGGTCTGCGTCCTTTCTGCCTAGCTTAGCAAACCATGTGTGCGCTTCATCTCTCCACTATTATATTGTCACATAGTTAGCCTTGAATTCATCTAGTTTGGATCAAAACAGAGGTCCTTTTGTGGTTTCTCTTCTTGCTGTAACAACCAAACTCATGTACCTAGCTTCTTCTTTGCTGACAAATACATGCATTTCTTTGGTGCATGCATTTCTTGCACAAATGGCCTCCATTGCACAAATGACACCTGATACCTGCTTTTACTAATTCTTTTATGCATCTGCAACTACTATCCTTATTACTGCAACTTGGTTTGACCTTGTCCATTAGTCATTGATGTCTTTCTCACCTAGACACTGACCATGTAATTTGTTTTTGTCTTTTTTGCTTTGCACCAGAGGGCCCAAGTCGTGCAATGAAAACTGAGTCAGATTACTGATGGACCGATGGATGCCTTGTATGTCCCATTAATTAGTGCATACAAGGCATCCCGATGTGGGATTCTCTGAGCCCAGTTTCCTCGGCATTGTCAGAAGAATGTGAATAGGGGTAGCACCAGATTACTACTATTTGCACTTGGAGTATATTGTTTTGGTTTTTAGTAGCCTGCTTGTCCTTGTTCGCTCATAGCAATCTAGCGCTCTTGATTGTACACTTGTATCTGGCCGAAATCGGCACTGGCCTATTCTATTAGTGAGGTGCTTGTTTGGACTGATTTATGCTTATTATTTTGTTTCATTAGTAAATAGCTGAAACCAAAATCATAGAGCAGAAATATATTTGGCTGAACTACTCTTTCATTGTACCACCAAATACTGAAGTTTGGGGTGGGTGAAATCTTAGGCTTTATCCTTCAGGTTTAGCTTGTTATGAAAATTTATTTACTTGTCATGTGTTGTACGCCTGCCTTTCTTTGGCTTCCTGAAATCACATTTTGTTTGGCAGGGGCCAACTTTAATTTTCTCATCACAAAAAGTCAAAATTTTGTACGTATGTGCAGCTTGCTGAAACTTCGACTGAATCTAGTTGGATCTTTAGTTTCTTGTATCCATGAACAAATATGCATCACTTTTTTTTCTTTTTGGTTCGAGCAAACTCAAGAGTCCTTTCTAAAACAGTAGCTACCAAGACTCTGATTTTTAATCTCCATTTTCTGTTTTCCCCAGCTACCAAGACTCTGAGTTTGTGGTGATGGCAGCTGACACGGAGCCGATCCAAATCTTCCCCCACCCCCTGTTGCTCCTTGATGATAACAAGGTAGAAATTCTGTCTGTATGCTGCATCATATATAGTACTGCTAATTAGTTTGTATGTCGTTGCTTGCGTGATATGGTTAGACCGACGACTGTCAAGCTCATAATTCTATATGATATGTTGAAGATTAACAGAATATATGATATGACTTGTGTGCTGACCTCTAGTATCTTGCTCATCCGTAATGTGTACGCTTGCCTTTCTTTTGGCCTGCTATTTTTATTTATCAAATGAAAGGACATTATGTTTGGAAGTGGGTGATTTTGTTCAAAAATAAGTAAATAAATTGTATGTGCATGCTGAAATGTTACATGTCTGTTGGTTGCTGTATATGGGCAAGACGAATTGAATCCTGCTGTGTACTTGTCAATTCTAGCTTATATTGGTGTTTTGCGATCCTAAGAAAATATTGAATCCTGTTGTGTACTTGTCAATCCTGTTGTGTATTCATATTGTGTCTCTGTTTTCTTGTATGAACGATTTATCTCATTTTAACTAGCTGGAGAACAAAAAGCATGGTACTAGCTCAATTTGTGTTATCATTCTGAATATGTTTCCTTTTCTTGAATGGTCTGTTCGTGAGATATTTGCCTCACTTTTTCTGATTCTTCTCTGTTGATTCATATAACAAGGCGACCGAGGAAGGCATGTTGCCATTTTGTTTGTTCCCAGCCCTGATTATGGTTGTCGAACGAGTCCGGCATGTTATTCATTTGACTATGGTCGTCCAGCGAGTCTGACACTTGTAGAGCTTGTAATATGGTTGTCATTTTCTTGTAAAGCACTACTGTATTACACTTGTAGAGCTTGTAAAGTACTGTTTTACACATGGTCATATGTATTGGCACGGATAGAGCTTGTTACTGTGATTCCCATTGTATTACATGATCTGGTTGCTCTTATTTTAAGTATCATGTGTGATTTTTGGTTGCTGGTTGAAATATGAAGAATATGAGCCTGGTAGATGGGACGTACTTACCAGAATATGACAAATGGGACCCAGTTATCAGAACCTGACAATCAGGACCCATCTGACTAGTGGACCCATTTAATAAAAAAAGAAAATAAAATTGTTTAGACAAAAAGGCCACGGCCCAACAATAAAAAAGGCTGCTAATGTTGGGCTTGGCCCATGAAGCCGATCAAAAATTGACATAAAAAACACAAAAATAGGCTGAATTGTTGGGCTCGGCCCATGTAAAACACCCAATTGGACCGGGCTGATTCTAATTTTTGACCTTTTGAATTGGTCGTAATTTTGCCACATCAGATTGCCACGTCGGACCCGACGTGGCCTGGCAGACAGCCAGTGACCAAAACAAAAGGTCATGGGTTCAACGACCTTCTGTTTTGGTCGTAAACGTCCACGACCTTCTCACAGAGAAGGTCGCTATAGTCAGTTTACGACCCTCAGCTTTTAACCTTCTGTTTTTGGTCACAAAAAGGTCGCAAATGAAAAACTATGACCTTTCAGTGACCAATAGTGGAGGTCACAAGATAGCATATTTCTTGTAGTGACTCCTCACCAAGCTGCGCCCCCCCGGTAGGTAGCGCCTCCCAGTACTAGCCTGACGGAGCCCAGTCCCAGACATAGCCCATCTGGTCAAGCAGGTGTCCTCCACCGAGTTGACGACGAGGATGCAGGATAGGCATCATCGACGTCGATGCGGAAATAATTGCTTTAACTAAAAAAATAACAACAAATGTGACATGTTCAACTAGTTCTATTAATTCAACTAGTTCTTCCTAAAAATAAACTTACTATAAATAAAAATAAACTAGTACCTAATTAGTACCTAGTTCTTACTAACTAATTAGTACCTAGGAACTACTGCCCTAATTACCATCTAATTTGATGAACCTAGGGGTGGAAAGTGGTAGCGGATAATCCGAAATATCCGATATTCGTATTCGATCAGATATTCCAATTGTCCAACTTAAAAGTCAAATAAGTGGTCAAATTTTACTCGTTTTATGATTAATCTTAGAAATTATTATGCATTACAATTGTGTTTATTCATAAACCTATTTATCATTGACTTATTGTATGTCACAAGTTGAATACTTCATGTCACATAGCTATTGACTAATACACTTAAGCAATATGTCGCTATTATTCGTATCCGTTCTGAATCAAGAAAATATTCGAGCCGCATCCGTATCCGACAACATCCGTATTCGCATTCGTATTCGTTTTGTAATATGAAAACGGAAGTGGTAAGAGCACTATCCGATCCGCATACGATTCGTTTCCACCCCTAGATGAACCCTAACTAATTTGATGCAATTAAAATTTGAAGAACCCTAGGCAGAGGTAGGGGAGGGGGAGGAGCAGGCGTGCTCACCTCGGGTGCCTGCGGCGAGGGAGGGGCAGGCGGCGTCGAGGTCGCGGTCGGGGCTCGGGCGCGCGACGAAGGGCAGCGTCGAGGTCGCGGTCGGGGCTCGGGCGCGCGACGGAGGGCGGCGTCGAGGTCGGGGTCGGGGGCGGCGTCGAGGTCGGGGGCGGCATCGAGGTCGGGGTCGGGGGCGGCGTCGAATCCGGGGTCGGGGGCGGCGTTGAGGGTGTGCGGAGAGCGACAGGAGAGCGCGCGGCGACCGACGGGCGACGACGGCGGCGACAGCGGAGGAGTTGGGATTTGGGGGAAGTGGCCATGGGGAAGAATGAACCGCGCGGTTAAGTCAAAAGTAGCAGTAGCGCGTTCCAGGAGGTGCGCTACTATTAAGTTAGCTATAGCGAGTTCCCGGATATGCGCTACTGCTATTCCTTTTTTTTCCTTTTTCATTTATTTTTCTTTACATTTTATTTTTTCCTTTTCCCTTTTTCTATTTCTTTCATTTTCATTTACTTTTCTATTTGCTTTCCATTTAATTTTATTTCCTTTAGCAGTAGCGCCTTTCTGCGTAAACGCGCTGCTACAAAGCAAGTAGCGGTAGCGCTGTTCGCAGTAGATCATTACTACTATGTGTAGCCCATCGGCTTAGCAGTGGGAATTTTAGTAGTAGCGCTTTTATCTTCAGGCGCGCTACTGCTACAATTGTATCTATAGCGTTGTTTACGCCAACGCGCTACTGCTACTTAGCACTAGCGTGCTTTTTTAACATGCGCTACTGCTAAAGTTCTGTGTATAAGGTTTTCCCTAGTAGTGGGGATTTGTCCAAATTATGCCTTGACTAGTTCACGGCCTGCATCAAGAGTCGGTTTTCCAACTACATACCCTTACCATTATGCAGGGTCACCTCAGTTATTAAGAATAAATCAGACAAAAGCATCATGCGTTTAATGACTACACTACATGTATCCCAAGGGATTGGCTTTCCGCTACCATACTAATCCTTTCTGTCACTATTTTTCGGAATTGTCCTCCTTGCTCCTAACTCCTCCTTTATATAACTCCTAGATCCTATGCACTAGCAGGGTCGAAGAACGAGAAGAGACAAGAGACAACTATTATGAAATTATAACACTTACATATGTTCTATTTCCTCTAGTTAACACTTGCTTTTGGGGAATACAAGAAAGAATTTTCCTTCTAGAGCAATGAGAACATATATTATGGGAGTGAAAAGGTATCTAAAGACAACATGATACTACATTAACTCACCAACACTCATGAATGCATCCTCATCAAGGTTCACAAACACTTCTTTCAATCATTGCTTGCTTCGTTGTCTAGTGACGACATTATGCCAAAGAAATGATACTTGCCTAGAGTTTTGGTGTGGCTTATGTTTGAGCACTATGGACCAATATGTTGTCTCTTTCGAGCTCTTGCAATCTGTACTCGTTTATTACCACATGCACACACTCTTCAACAGAAAGTCGAATAATATTTGCTATAGTGTTGCCACTACGAATGTTAACAAACTCATGTTGAAATCTGAGCCAAAACTTTGGTGGATCATTCATTGGCCAATGAAGTCTCAGCATAACATCAAGAGAGGTGACAAAATACATTTACGTGTGTAAATGCACATATAGTGACAAGGTCATGGTATCGTCGAGAAGCTGAAGCACCATGCATAAATGCAAAACATATTTTCTCATAATCTTGATCACCTTTCAACTGGGTACCTCTGGATAACTTAATCAACAAGTGCTATCGAGTCTATCAAAATGTTAACACTATGGGGTTGGTATCGCTAATATCATCTTCTCTACAATTTTTCTGAGCACCCAAGCCTCTCTAGAGACTTTCTCGTATGCATGGTTATTCTTTGTTTACATCACTTTATTTTTAAAAACTAGTCCCATGGCAAGTCTTGGTTAGCTAGATTAAACATAACAAAGCTTACTAAATTATTTTACCTACTATAACAAAACCTTTGTTTTAACCATCAAGACTTACTCCCACTTGAATAAATAACACGTACTACGACTACAACTATTCTAAGTAATTCAAGTATAAAAGACGGGAGTCATAGGACATACCTTCACGATCATGAATTTACACACTTCTCTTCCTTAAGGATGCCTTCCTCGTTGTCCTGCGGAGATCAAGTCCATTGTGGAAATATAAATAAAAATGCGTATGGAAATTCAGGGCAAAAGGAAGAGAGCAAAGCAAAATAAAACCTTATTTTTATTTTTTGATTTTTTGGGTTTTTTAAAGCTAACTGCAAAAGAAATTGCAACCGGCAAAATGAAAAAACAAGCAAATATAAAGCAAAGTGTTGGAACAAACCAACACGAGTGTTCGAAGCTGAGCTAGCTAAAGTACAACCTCATTACAACTTAAAAATATAAATTCTGCCACATCTTGATTTAGACATGAAAGTAACATCACCAAGCTTAAGCATTTGCAAGCCCAAATGGCAAGATCATTGTGGCGGATGGTAGTTTGGTGCCCATCCTTGGGTCCACTCCAAGAAGTTGTTGACTATGTGCGCGGACATGTCTCGAAGGGACTCCGCGAGGCTGCCCATGTTGTTGATGGAGCCCTCGAGGTAGTAGGTGCCATCGTACATTGTGTAGGGCACATCTTCTTGTGTATCTTCTTGGAATGCTCATCCTTTTCATCTGTGGCAAGTTCATCCTCATCCAGTAGCTCAGGTTCGGGCGCCTCTTGGTCAAACGTTGCATTTCCATCCTGTGGCACATAATGCAAAATTTTGTTCTCTATCAAGAACGGTTAGTACTGGGAGTAGGGAACAAGTGCCCCACTGATACGATCTATAATTTTTTATTGTTAATTTTGCAATATTTTTCACCCACGCGTCCGGAAGTTTACCATGTGATTTGTGGTTGCAGAAGCTTTAAGTGGAAAGACGCGCCAGTTACTATGCTCCCATCCATCAAATTCTTAATCGAGAACAAGCTTCCCGTTTGGATATTCAGGTAGTAACAGATCACCATCAGTTATTTTCAGACACCTGTAAAGTATTTACTGTTAGTAGTTTCACAAAAAAAAAAGTATTTACTGTTAGTAGTAAATAAACTTTCCTACATTTTTTTGAGAGTAACATTTTTTTTTGAGAGTACGCCAAGAGCGTACCTAAGCTTTATAGAAGGGGGAAAATAATTACAGAAGGATAGTTATGACCATCGCCACAAGAGGGCAAAGCCAAAACGGGAAGGGGGAAAATAAACTTTCCTACATTTTACAGTGGTGATTTCGACTCCGTGTGCCCTCTTCCGGCGACGAGGTACTCCATTCAAGACCTTGGCCTTCCTGTGGCCAATCCCTGGCGCCCATGGGTGGCAAAGGAGGAGGTGAATCCCATCCTCGAAAAACATTTCTCATCTACTACAATGTTTTGGTCACCCTGAAACTGACAGCTTCACTCACTGGTTAGGTGGCCGGATATGTCCAACAGTACGCCGGTGGATTGACATTCCTATCAGTGAGAGGTGCCGGTCATCTTGTTCCGTCCTTCCAGCCTGAGAGAGCGTTGATAATGTTGACCTCCTTCCTGAAAGGGATGCTCCCGCCTTACATACAAGACTAGTGAGTCATGTCAGGACAATTGCTACGGCACGAAAATGGAAGGTTTATTTGCCTAATCTTAGTATAATGTGTACTTTGTATCCGGTCAAAGTTGAAAAAGGTCCTTGTCCTTGGAGTGGACGTGAATTTCTTGTTAAATGACTTTATGATATAATTTTGAATAATGAGATTGCTAAATTCGTGAGATTACATGCGGAGATCCGTGCAAAATTTTCTTTTAGACTTTTTCTTTCTTCTTTTTACATGTTTTGTCACTTGACTGAGACTGAGATCTAGCCATACCTTTTCAATAAAGATAACAGCTACGGTTTGGTGGTTACAATTATACTTCTCGTGTTCCTAAAAAAATCTGGAGCTAGCACAGAAGCTAAACAGTATATTTTCAAACTTTTTATTATTTTTTTGTATTTTAAAGATGCTTCATATTTGGAAAATTAAGGTACATTTAAAAGTAAAGATCTTCATGTGGTTTGTACACAAGGAAGTGATCTTAACTAAGAATAGTTCGGCAAAGCATAGTTGGGCTGGTAGTAAACGGTGTTACTCCTGTGATTGGGATGAATCAATACAACATCTTTCTTTCACTAGCAGAGAAATGGTTAGTCTGCGTTTGACAGCACAGTTTTTTGAGAATATTGTGGTTTCTGAAGAAAAAAACATGGTTTTGAATACTTTGATGCGTTTGGCTTCAAAAAGAAAAACAAAGTTTTGTAAACCACGGTTGCCAGAAACCATGGTGTTTTGTTGTATCTGGAAAAGAGGTCCGACCTCTTTTTTTTAAAACAGAGCGGAGAGAACTCGCGGGGAGATCGCAGTTGATGTTGCCATCTACGTGGAGATAAGAAAATCTAGCTGCGCTCCCATCCTATTTTCTCTCTTTCTGTTATATGGTAAACGACAATATTGTATCTCCTCGTTATAGCCGATTCAGTTTGATTAGTTTACGTGTAGTAGATCTCTCGGGTCCTTCCAGCCGGCGTCACGTGTGAGTTTCCATCTCTCCTCTGCAATATCACGGATAAACATATTCTACAGATCCTATTTAGGTCGGGCAGACATGTACACGGCGGCTGGATGCGGCCGGCCGCCGTTAGCAACCCCTAATTACTCAGTCATCCACGCTAAAACACTTGATCAAAATTTTGGTAAAACAACACCAAGCAAACACATGTAAAACTGAGAAAAAACATTGGTTTTAAGGAACTGTAGTATTCCTTGCCCACCCATGGGGAATAATGTGATTTTTAATTACCACCAGTTTTAAAAAACTTTGCTGCCAAACTAGCCCTTAACCACAATTTTAGTTGGTTGCACGCCATTTCCAACTAATGACACCACTATTTTCATATTTGGTACGACATTGCTATGACCTTAGTGTTGTCATTGTACTTTATTTTCACGTCATAGATGTTTTCTGAGTTTTTTCTTCTGTGGGCTACACTTTGTTGGGCCACACCAACACTAGTGTATCTCCTATCTATTCCTAGTGAAAAAACCTAAGTCATTCCTACCCACCGCCCCATCTTTTCACTCCCCATCTTGACCAGCGTCGCCACCGCCACCTCCGAACCTCACCACTCGTCTTTGCAGGACCAGCGTGGCCGCCGCCACCTCCGAACCTTGCTGGTTAGATCTCCTCCCTTTGTGCATCTTCTTTCCCTCCCCTCACGCCCCCCTCATCTGCGGACGCCATGGAACCCATGGATAAGGTTTCTTCGTGTTCAATATTAGTAGTGTAGAATACATGGATTGCTTAGTAGAATCCGATTTAGTAGTGTAGAATCCATGGATTGCTTTGTGTAGAATTTTTAGAGCGTAGAAGCCATAATTATTAGAAATTTAGTAGTGTAATTTTTTTAGTGTAGAAATCCATACTTAGTAGAAATTTAGTAGTGTGTAGAATCCATGGATTGCTTACCAGTGTAGAATCCATACTTAGTAGAGTCCGGTTTAGTAGTGTAGAATCCATGGTGTTGAAAATTCGCTTGATATGCTTTTGTCTGCAATCTGATTAATGCTTATATTATGTGTACAATCCGATTTTAATAGTGAATTAAGTGCAGAAATTTTTTGAGTGTACAATATTTTTTAGTTTAAGAAACGTTCGAATGACATATAGTCTTTTAGTGTTGAATCACCGATTAATATGCTTTTGTGTACAATCCGTTCGTATTTTTGTAGTCTACTTAGACATTTACTATCTTCACTAATAGACAAATAACTCATCACCACCACCATGTCGACTCTGCAAGTCAGGGTGCGCCAGCAACTTTGCAACTGACATGTTGTTTGACATCTGTTTTTAGCCGAGCTTTGTTCCCGCAGCGGCAACAAGTTATATGAACCTTCTAACAATTATTTCTTTGGTTTCTACTACTATTACCATTAATGCATTGTGTGTGTTTTCTGTTTTTTCTTACACAGATTGTCCCATGCAATGTGAGGTTGGAATTCAATGAGTTGACTGGAGACACTGTGACCTTTAATGCTCCTGAGGGCCCCTACATTTTGGAGGTCAAGAAAGGACAAAAGATGTCCCAGATAGAAGGATATGGATGGGATTGTTTCATCGCTCGCATGCGTCTCACTGGGATAAATTGACCAGCTTCTCCTTCATAGGACGAAAGTCATCTATGTCAACACGGAAGAAGATGATTATGACCCACTTGTGAAGCCCTCTATGCCCAAAGAATGAGGCTGAACGAGGACGATACGAGCAACCTATGGTACATACCTCCACCACGTGATGACTATGTCGGGGTGCCATTCATGACCTGTCTTACCATGACCAATGTTATCCGCCATGTCATGGTATATTGCTTAGTGTGGTAATTTTTTGATATGCTTAGTGTAGAATCTGATGATATGCTTAGTGTAGTAATACATGGGATTCTTAGTAGTGTAGAATCCATCTTAGTAGAATCCGATTAGAATCCATGGGTTTCTTTGTGTAGAATTTTAGTAGTGTAAATTTTTTTAGTGTAGAGAATCCATACTAAGTAGAAATTTAGTAGTGCAATTTTTTTAAGTGTAGAAATCCATACTTATTAGAAATTTAGTAGTGTGTAGAATCCATGGATTGCTTACTAGTGTAGAAACCATTCTTAGTAGAGTCCCATTTAGTAGTGTAGAATCTGATGATATATGCAAATTGATATGTTTGCGAGAGTATATATGTGTGAGGCTACTTAATTGATATTTTTCCTTCAGAAACTGTTTAAAAGGCTATCTGTGAGCTGTGGTACCGGGCCTGATGAAGCAGGCTATGCTGGAGTACGCCTTACCGCAAGGGGCTTCCTCACCACATGTGCGTACGCAGTGGACACAGACGGTCACACTGTCTTAAGCTCGGTGGGGTGGAACAACTTCCTCATTGGCAAGAATCTCCAGGTTGGATCAGCCGTCTTAGTCACTATCAGAAACACTAGACGCCATGACTTGAGAATGATGATCATCAGTGATATCATTTAAAACACTGTGTGTGGATGGGCCATCGATGTTACTAAGTAAACTACTTATATATTAGTTTGCCATGATGTATGCATGTTGACAATGACTACCTAGCTAGTGTTTGTGAGACTATGTTTATTTAACTCATATTGTTCTATATAGTTCTATATAACTATATATGTTTGTCCATTGCTCAGTGATATGCAATGTTGACTATGACTACCTAGTAAACTTATTGTTGGTCTATTGTGTGTTGTTTTATATGTGTCGTTGCAACATGAGGTTCAAAATGTTATATGGTGATGCAAAATTACTATTTTTGACTGCACTAAACGTTGGTTGGTTGCATGGTATATTAGACGCTGCTAGGAGAGAAATTATAGTGGTGACGTTGACCACGTGGCACACCATCAACATCTAAAATATTGCTGACGTGAGCTCCAACGTCATCACTATCTTTTAACAATGGCGCCATATTGGTGGTGTCGACCTCCCACGCCAGCAAGGCCCTTTTGCCACCCTATAGCTAGGCTTTGCTGCACTAGTGCTCAAATGTCCACTAGCCAAGTTATTGTGTCATATAATACATGTGTCCTTTAATGTCAGTTCGCCTAATAGCATTGCCACTTTATTTAATACAGAGCTAAACAAAATAGAGCCTAAGACATAGGGGTATATTCGATTTGGAGTTTGTGCATTCCTGTGAGCTATTTGGAATTGTCAGCATGACGTTATTTTAAACAGAGAAAACATCAAAAAATTACAGGTTATCTTTTGGGCGACTGGCTGGATCCATACGTGGTTGTTACTCAGCCATGTAGAAGTCAGACATCATATGACTTATGGGTGCAACCGCTGGGTGACAATAGCATGGGATACCTACAACGGGTTTGGATGATAGTCGAACAACATGATAGGTGTCTAGTCATGTTGTTCTATTTTGCCGGTTGTGGCAGCTTACTCTTGTATTCAGTTTTGATTGCGAACTTGTATCATTATGTACTTTGTGGAGACTTTGCTTAATAATATGAATGTGTGCATCAATTGATGCAGAGGCCGAACCTCCTTTTCTAAAATATTTATTATTATTATTTTGTGTCTAAAGTCAGCCCTTGCCCTATGTGCACATTGTTGATAATTAAGAGTACCTTAGGCCCTCCACTATGTGATTGGTGCCACATTTCTGCAAAGCAAGCCACGTACAGGCAGATTGCATTCGAACTTTTTTTTAGCACCGGGCACGCAACGTAGAAGATTTGGCATCGTCCAGCTCGGAGCCACATACATATAAACAAGTAATATAGGAGCCCAACTTACCTAACGACCAATGTCTCAGGTTGTTTCTTTGTGTGAGAAAGGACAGCGGCTCGCTTAGTTTATTGGCTCCAGGAATATGGCATCGGAGCAAGTTGATGCATCGATGCCCAAAGTTTTTAGTTTAGCACCAGCTGGGCAACGTAGGGCATCGATGCTAGATGTTTAAAAAGCAAATTTGCCATCCATTTTAGCCTACATAATGGAAGGCCTTATATTGGCTAAAGATAATTTGTGTAGGAGAGGTTGGACCAAGTGACGGGAACAAACAAATTTGTGGGTTGACAGAAAGAGTAGACTAGACATATTGGAATGAGTAAAATGCATATTTGCCCCCTCAACTTAGTGGTGATGCTGAAACGGTCCTCAAACTTAGGAAGTGCTCTAATACGATCTTGATACTTGTGAATACAACTTCAATATGATCCTGGGACTTGGTGCACCGACCCTGAACATACTGAAAAAAGGCCTATCTTGAACATACTGAAAAACAGGCCATAAAAAGAGATAATAGTATGCACATGACTTACTTTACCTAAGAACATACAAAACTTGCCATCCCTTTTACAGTAAAACAACCCCATAGTTAAAGATTCAAAAAATAGTTCATATATATGAAAAACCATTAACTTGTCTAGATGATAATATATTTGCCATGAATTTTATTTAAAATTGTCATGTATAGAAATCATTTAACATGTTTCTGAAATTTACTATGGCTCAAAAAAAAAATCCATGGATGTAACATTTAGCGCTTCTTGTCAATTTCAAAGATGTAAATTAGTGTTATCCAACAAATGCAATTTGCCATGGCTCAGAAGTTGTATTTGCAAAACAAAATGTAAAAGTTACCACCTAAGTTAAGCTGACGGAAGTATTTTGATAATGCAAATGAAAAATTCAAATACAAAATGCCATTTGAGTTTATGGGACTATTTTACGATTTGCCATAATGTTATTTTTGACAATGTCAAGTTTTACAACATTTTTATTTCTAAACAAAGTGTGGCAAAAATATTCTAGCAACATCTCTGATAATGCTCACATGGCAATTTTCTGGAATTGCCATGGCAAAAATTACCATTAAAAAATAGAATGAATAGTAGAATCAAAAATTATGAATAGAAAACTACCATGGCAGATTCATATTCAAATTTAACATCTTGTTTTAATCTAAATTTCCATGTGTTGTATAAGAGATTTGCCGTGTATGTAAAATGACAAAATTGAAAAAACAACTGACATGGTAGATGTATATTGAAATTTGACATGGTGTTTCTTTTTATAAAGAAATTTCATGCTTTGTATGGAACTTGACATGAAAAATAGAATGAACAGTACAAACACAAATTATGAAGAAAGTTGCCATGGCAGACCCATGTTAAAATTTTGTCATGTTTTGTATGAGGAAACTACCATGGAAAAGTATAGAATGAGCACTAGGAATAAGAATTATGAACAAAAAAAACTCCATGGTAGATTCATATTAAAATTTGCCATGCTTTTTAAATTTAAATTCCCTTGTGTTGTATGAGAGATTTGCCGTGTATGTAAAATACACAAATTATGAAAAAAAAATACATGGAAGATGTATAATGAAATTTGCCATGGTGTTTTAATAAAAACTGCCATGTGTGTGGAAATTGCCACGAAAATATAGAATGAATAGTACGAATAAAAATCATAGACAAAATTGCTAGAGCAGATCCATATTAAAGTTTGCCATGATATTTAATTGAAATTTTCATTATTTGTATGAGAATTTTCCATGTATATAAAAACACAGAACATGAACAAAAATTTCCATGGTGTTTTAGCTATAATTTTCATGCTTTGCGTAAAAACAATGTTATATGCAAATTAAAAATTGCCATGGTGTTTTAGCTATAATTTGCCATGGTGTTTTGCCGTGTATGTAAAAAGCACACACAAAAATGAACAAAATTGCGATGGCAAATGGCAAAATTGGAATGGTGCATCAAAAATGAAATTAGAACCCTACGTAGGTCATGCCAAAATGATCCTATCTCTCAATCTAGCATGGCAACTATGTGCAATGCAAAAAAAATTATAAAAAAAGTATTTGTATAATGGCAACGTGCATGTATGACGCCAAAAGATGAATGCCTACTATGATAGCAAATTCTGTTTTGCATGTCTAAATTGAGAAAAACAGTTGTGGTATTAGGGGAAAAAAGAGCATGGCCAGAAGCGAGGAAGCGTAGAACATGAGAGAACGTCGACGCTTGGGTCCCAGGAAGGCCACCACTCTTCCCCTCCCATTGAAGTTAAGCTTGGCGCGCTCATTATCTTCAGCCGATTAGCCGCTTGCAGGCTGCGGAGGCAGAGCTTCATTTTTGGGCCATGGCCGGCCGAACATGGGGAACAAGCGCCAGCGGTCATTCAGATGAGGTTTAGAGTACAGTTTAGTTGAAATATGTCGAAATGTGATGAGTTTGCTCCGGTTCAGATGAAAAGCATCCTGTTTTATGTAAAAATTATTCAAGTATGAATGAATATGGTCCGGTTTGTTTAAATATGCATCAAATTTGTTCAGTTTCGTTAAAAAAATTCCAAAATGTAACCGAACATTTGCGGCTACAGTTGGATGACCGGCTCCCACATCAGTGTCCGTGCACTGGTTCCATCGGTCCACGGACGAATGCAGTGTCCGGTTTAAAGGTCGGTGTTGGAAATGCCCGAAGATCAGAGGCGGAGCCAGCGTTGAGCCGTTGGGTTCAGCTGAACCCAATGATTTCCCCGTGGCCCTACGTGCGTAGGAGTATTTCTTTGGTATGAACCCAACAGAAAGTCGTCGCTGAACCCATCAAACCAGGATCGCACGTACAGAAAAAGGAAGGAAAGAAAAACAGGATCCCACCCACCCACGTACGCCAATCGAAAGCCCAAAAGCCCAAGTGGAGTGCCTAGGTCGTCTGTTCGTTAGCCAATTCCCTGTACGAATACTCGGCAGCCGCCTCTCGTCTTTCGTGATCGCTCAATGACTTCCCAAAATAACTCAAGAATCTCGTCTGTCTTGCTCGGCGTTCCGTCGTGGATTGGTCGCCAGATGCCAGCTATTGAGCGACAGGCCAAGAACTAATCCAAAATTCCAAATTCGTGGTAATGAATCACAATCTCCACATCTCTTCTCTAGTCTCGTATGTCACTATAATATTGATTTTTGCCCTAGTTTTCTAATTGCTTATCCCCTATACTTTCATTGATCTATACAGTGGAACGATATTTCTCAACTAAAAATCAATTCCCATTTCATGTGAATACCATGTGAGAAATCTGTGTAGATAACGATGTATGGTTAGAGCTAGATTTCTTACAACGCAGACCATTTCGAATTGCAGGGGAATCCGAGTATGAAACGCAAACTCGTACTCCAACAAAGCACAACGTTGTGCTTCACATAGGTAAATTAGCACCAACATAATTTCATTTTATAAGCTAAGGTAGTGCTGCGACCAAGCTTGGGGACGTGTTCCTGCACATAATGGCACAATGTAAATTGGTAGTAGGACCCATGGATTAAGTAGGAGGATTCATAACATTCATACTGTAAAAGGATAATAAAACGTGTACATCTTTTTTTAAATAGCAAAGTAGTACGGTATCGATTGGTTATTAATAGATCAAAATGACATTCTCAGCAGTGGTCAACATGTTGTGGTCAGCAACAAGCCCAACATTGTTCCCCACGAAAAATAGTTCAGAATTTTCGCTCTTTCACGGATAGATAGATAGAGGATTGTGCTGCAGGGGCAATTTGAGAACACTCCGCTGCTTCCATATCAGTATTCCATAAAATGTACCAAGAGTGCAAATATACTACTCACAGTCACATACTCCTATATTCCAATGCATCTGCACAATGTCTAATATGTCTATCAATATGACATGAGGATGAACAAATTCATGGCCATGACATGCTTTCTTCTATACTGAATGAGGACTCAGACATAGCAGTGCCTCATGAATCTAATTAATAGCTTCCTCAGGTGATACCAACAACCAAACCAGCATGTTACTGACATAATAGGCCTGATCTCACAATTTCGTAGCTCCACTCCAATACATGTGTTCCAAAACAAGGGAAAAAGTTTACATCAGGATTAACATATCAGGATTCAGGGAAAGTATTCAGGAATGAAAAGGTTCATAACAAACCATGGTTTCCTTTCTACTGAATGATGGCATAAACATATCAGGATTCAGGAATCAAACTACCAGTTTCATCACAAGCTAGCAATGACCAAACCAGCATCTAGAAGACATACATCAGTGCACAACCAGCACACAGTTACCAATTTTCATAGCCCGTTCTAGGCTCATGCGAATCTGAAATTAGTCGGCACTTCCCCTCTGCAAGCAGCATCATAGTCTTCAGCGAGGTATGGTGCAGCTTCCTTGTGAGGGCATATGAACTTCTCCACGAACACCTTCTCGGTCGCCTTGACAATTGAAAAGTAACTCCATCCGAGATTTAGCAATCCATTTTCCTTAAGGAACTTCATAACATAGTACCGGGGCCTCAGTCGACCCTCCAGGCTAAGACAGAGCATTACTGACCGAGGAGCAATGTACGCCGGTTCCAGCCCCACCTCAGAGATAAGGAACTCGGACACACGCAGGAGCGTGTCCTCAGACCTCGACAGCACCATTGGAGACCTACACACAGCAATGCCCACCTCAGCATCGGACCACCTGAACGTGTTCTTCAAGTACGCCACTTCGGCGGCGATCTTCTCCTTGCTGCGGAACGCGACAGCCTGCATCGCTTTTCTGAACATCCCGGAGCCGCGGCACACACCCAGACTTTCGGTACATGCCGCCATCGCCCGGACCTTCTCTGGTTTGGTGCTAAGCAGCCTCGGAAGAGAGGTGCACAGCTTGGCAATATCACAAGCACCTAGCCCGCACTCCCGCAGGAACGCGACGTTGGGCTCTACCACCTTGTCGATGTTGGTTGACAGGAGGTAGGAGTTCTGCTTGAGAACGCGAAGGAGGTTCTCCGGGGATCCGAAGAGGGGCAGGTAGTAGTGCAGCCTGGAGACGACGGGTTTGCAGCGGAAGATAATGCAGCCGAGCATGACGAGCTGAGCGATCTGAGAACGCGACATGCCCATGCCGGCGAGCCCCGCGACATTGGAGGTTAGTGTGTCCACTTTGGCGCAGAGTAACCGCGGGTCAGTAGCGACGAGGGCGGCGACGTCGGCGCTCGAGAGGCCGAGGCCGGCGAGGAGGGCGAGGACGGAGTCGGGCTTGGAGGGTGACTTGAGGCCGGAGATTTTAAGGGAAGCCTTGAGGGCCTGGGGTCGGGTGAGGCCGCAGCTGGCGACGAGGTAGTCCTCGACGGCGAAGCCCGGGTTTGCCGGAACGGGGGGCACCGGCTCTGTGGTTGAGAGGAGACGGCGGAGAGAGGAGATGGGAGAGGCGGGGGGCGAACAGAGGAGCTGGGTGAGGATGCAGCTGCGGAGGCGGATCATGGCGGCCGCGACGGCGAGATCGCGGTGAGTGCCGGCGGCAGCGGTTATCTTCCCGGCGATGTGGGTGGGGAATGCTGATGAGTTGTTAGGTGTGCGTCGTCTGGTGAGAAAAACGAAAGTCCAATAATTTTAGGGGCAAAATGAAAGTTGCGGCTGGGCTGGTCAGCCGCTTTTCGTTCGTTTTTCGGCGGTCGACAACAAATAGGACCAAAACGGTCCTCAAACTCTGTAACTGCATCATTACAGTCCTAATACTCGTCTATACAGTGCCAATACGGTCCTCCAATTTGGTCCTGCGGTCCTGGCGTACGTGCAGCATACGAAATCGCTGTACAGAGGCGTATTGGGTCGGCCACGTCGTCCGTTTGTAGGGCCCACTAGTTAGTTGACTAGTCACCGGTTGGCAGAAATCCCCAATTCGCTCTCAAATCCCTACCTCTCGCCACACTCCCAGCAGCCAGCGGGCGCTAAACCAAATCCCCGCCGCCGACCACACTACTTCGACTAAATCCCCGCCGCAGTACGTACTGCTGGCAGCCATGGGCGGCGCAAGCGTGGCCGTGAGCTTGGTCTCAGGCGAGGGAGGCAGCCTCGTCTTCTCTCCCCCGTCGGTCTCAGGCGTGGCCGCTGCCCCGCCCGTCGCTGGCCATGGCTCCACCGCCCGTCGCCGGCCGTGGTTACTAAAGAAGGTCTGGCGCCATGGACAGCCTTGTCTTCGACCGGAGACTTGCCAGGTTCTCCTCCAGCGGACGGCTTCCATGGATGAGTTGGACGCTCGCTATCGCGGTCACGTGCTGCTCCCGACGGCTGTGACGCCCTTCCGCTTTTGGCGGCCATGGAGATAATTGCGGCGTCCTGCCGTCAGAGGTCAGCATCCAGGTCGCTTGTTGACTGGACAAGTGCATTCGTACGGAGAGCTTGAGATGCTGGAGTGCAGACGGTCCATTGTCGCCGAGGACCAAAAAGACGCTGATTTATCCTGTTTTGGTTCATGTCAGGAGAAGGGGAGGACCTCACTCGAACCCATTGTCGCCGTGATGCTTGATGACAAGTTCATCAACTGTGTGTCCTGTTTCTATGTTCATCAAGAGCATGTACTTGTGTATCCTGTTGCTATGTAGTGAATCAATACAAAATTGCACCTGAAAATGAACAGTTCTTTGGCTGAATGTAAATTCTGAAACAAAATCAACAGTGTTGGTTGCATTTTGGTTTGCATACAACTTGAATAATAGTGCTGAAAATGAACAACACTTTCTCAACTCATAATGGCACATGAAGACCAATTGCTAATGACACATGAAAATAAACAGTGCATTATTTAAAATATAGAGCATTTGTTGAATGAAAATAAATAGTACTTAAGTTCAAAATCTGAGTAATTAAGGTCTGCAATAGTAGTTTCCTAATGAAAAGACACCTCTTGCACTTCATGATCAGCACAATGATCATAAGCAAAACATTGCCACTACAAGTTCTGCACCTGATCATAAGCAGAAATACAAAAAGATATGAATATCATTTCCAACTTGACATCCCTTCACCTAAATTCATCGAACATGTTAACCTTTCTAGGTTTCTTAAAACATGTCATGTTCTGATTGGTAGGTGCAGATTTTTTTCTTTGTCTTGTTTCCTTCAACTGGGCATGGATTAAACCTTGCCTCCTCAACTCTTGAACTAGTTGTTGCAGCTCGTTCTTGCAATTGTTCCTCCAGCATGACATGCTTCATTGCTTGATCGACCATTTGGTCCTCCATGGCTTTCTTGTTTGTTTCTTCAGCTCTCCTCTTTCGCAGCTCCCATTCTTCATTCCTTGCTGCGCCTTGCTGATTATTCTGCTGCTCCCAAGCTTTTTGCCTAGCAGCTTCCTCAGCCTCTTTAAAAATTCTCCAACCCTCCTGCCTCTTAAACTCCTCTGCTTGATGTATTAGAAAAGTTGCCTCCTCCTGCTGGTGTGATGTATTTGCAAGCATTTTTTTCTCCTGTGCAATCCTTCTCTTCTCTTCGGCCTTTTTTTTCCTTTGCTAACTCGGCATTTCTTTTTCTCTCATCCATCATTTGCCTTTTCTTCTCTGCCATTTGAAGTTTCTCCTCTTGGGCCTTTCTCTTTTTTTCCTCAATAGCTCTTCTCTTTTCTTCTGCAGCAAGTCTCTTCTCCTCTAGTATAGCTTTTTTCTTTTCCTCAGCTGCTTGTTTCTTAGCTTCCAACTCTTCCTTTCTCTTTTGAGCCGCAAGCTTAATTTTGTCCTCTTCTTCTTTCAACTTTGCCATAGCTGCTTCAAACTTTGCTTGGTCTGCAACTTCTCTTTTCTCAGCTGCAGCTCTTAACTTTGCCAGTGCTAGAATCTCTCTTTTCCTATGAACGTTGCCCTCAATCTTCAGAGTTACAATCTTCAACCACTTGCTTCCCTTTCATATCACTAACAGAATGTAGTTGCTCCTGCACCAAGTCCTCGTCACCATCCTCCAAATAATAATCACTATCTACAATCTCGGGAACATAGTCACTATCTTCACTATCATTATCACTGCCACATCCTTCTTCATCAATATTACCTTGCTTTCCTCTTGGCCTCAACCTAACAACTTCTTCAATGCTCACAAATTCATTGGCCTCACATAGAGTGTTGTCGTCAACATAACTACCATCAACTATGCTTTCCTCTTCACCACTAACATTACCAATGCTTTTATTCTTAGGACTGATAACAGGAGGTAAATATGCCGGTGGAGTAGCAACCACATCACTCCATGCTTGTCCTCCACCACCACTGTAGCTGTCTTCATGATCCATAAAAATCATCAAATACCGGTGCCCACTTTTTACCATTCTCGCAATGTCAACAACATCCTCTTCCTTAGATAACAACCTTGCACCATCTTCATTCAATTGAGAACCAGGTAGCAACCAGTACATGGAAACCCTACCAGCCATCTCATACCCAATATGCTCTATCAAATCTTCAAGCATCTTCATGCATACACACTGAGTGTCGCAAAAATCATAACAAGTCTTTTTCCCATTCAGATAGGCCATGTTTCTTCCGCTGCCATGGAAAAATCCTCCATGAAAGAACTCCAAAGTGAAAAAATCACTGTCTTTCGCTGCAAACAGGGCAAAATTGAACTAATTCAGACATTCAGTTTCAGAAAAACCCTACAAATCCGTAAACCCTAGGCTAATGTGCGTCAAATCCCACCAAATAAACGCATAAATCATGGGGGATCACCAAACCACTGCCTACTCTATTGGAAAACACTTGTTAGAGGCAAAAGTTTCAGAGGCAAATCCATAGGAAGTTTGACAATCACCGTACGTGGGTGCCGCCATTTTCTCATGGCGTCGTATGGGGCCGACCGTCGCGGCCATGAACCACCGCCTGTAGTTACGGGAATGCGGCCCTGCGTTCCTCCTCTGTCCCCGATGCTCGCATGGGGATCAACAGTCACTGATCAGCCGTCCCTTGCCGCCACGTCCAAGAACAGGGGAAAACTCGAACGGGGGCGAGCAGATGAGAGATTCTGTATGAGAGATTCTGCGGCCGATCTCCTTAGCTGACGTGGTCGACCCAATACGCCTCTGTACAGCGATTTCGTATGCTGCACGTACGCCAGGACCGCAGGACCAAATTGGAGGACCGTGTTGGCACTGTATAGACGAGTATTAGGACTATAATGATGCAGTTACAAAGTTTGAGGACCGTTTTGGTCCTAACCAGCAAGTTTAGGGTGCACTGATGCATTTTACTCAATAGGACTCCCTTCTTTTTGTCGCTTGGAAATTTCAAATTGTAATTCTAATTTCTTCTGAAATTTGTCCAAAATATCTTCGTTCAAGCCCCTCGCTTGATCAAGTTGAAGTACTTTCTTAGAGCATCTACATCCGGGCCTCAAACCGATGTCAAACGCCCGGAGGAGCGGACGGTCCTGACATATCAAAAAAATCTAACCACCTGAAGCGCTCATATCGGTCTCAAACGTATGGGTTGTCCAGCACCCTCATGTTCACCACATCAGCCTGGCCCACCATGACCCATGTCGTCCCCACAAAATCCCTATCCGGAGCAAACCCTACGCTCACTTCGCTCCTCACCGCTTCATACCTTATCCTCCCGTTCTCCCAATCCCGATCTCCGTCAACCATGTCCAGCACCGACAACCCCTCTAATAGGTCCGATGATGACTAGGACGCGTTCCTTCGCGAGGCGTCGTCGACGAGGACGAGCTTGCCCTCCGCATCGCCTTGCAGCCATCGCGGGGTGGACAAGGGCGGCAATTCCGTATCTGCTGCCTCGACTCTCGTCCACCGCTGCAGCGGCGACGCCAGAGTGTGCCCCTTCCCACCCGTCCAGCAACCTCCGCCTCCTCTTCTCGTACTCTAGAAGGGTAGTGATGGGTTTAGTGTCCACCTGCCGGCGCCGCGGGCGCGCAGGCCGGAATCGGAGGCGCGCGCAATCCGCCGCGGGAGGTAGCGGACAAGGGAGAGGGCAATCGTGTAGTCCTCCTGCAGCCATTGCGGCATGCCGGTGGTGCCTGACGAGGAGGAGCGGCTCCTCGCGTGGGTCTACCGCCGACGGAGACGAACACACTGGCTTCGAAGGAATAACGCGAAGGCGTTCCAGCTGGGCATGGAGCAGTCTGCGCGCGAGGTGGTGAAGGCAATGGCGTGGGTGGCCATGCTCAAGCGGAAGCAGGATCGCATCATCCGGAGGATGAAGGGCTAGATTTTCCTCTCCTCTTCATCTGACAGCTCCGACGACCCACCTCCGACCGCGGACACCTACCAGGACGCCTATAGCAGAGCCGACGACCGGAAGGGCAAAAGGCTGAGGAAGTGGTGAAGCTCTATCGTCTCCGTCCTTGATTTGACGTATGTACTATATAGTTCACACATGTCTGTCGTTTATGTGGATTATGTGAAGTGTGGAAGTCTTTCGAAGATATGTTGGTGATCTTTTGGTGATATGAATGTGGATTGTATGTGCATTTTGAAGTATGTTTGATGATCTACATAGTTTTTATTCACTTTGCATGCTTTAGGATGGATATAGGGTACCGGATTTAGATGCACGGATGTCGACACGACAATTTCAGTATTGCCCGGTCACTGTCCGCGGACGCGTCTGGATGCACCCGCGGACGTATGGGGTGCCGGATTTGTCAACCACGGCTGTAGATGCTATTAGTGGTCGTATTTTCGATATTTTCTTCACTGTTAATGTGCCACAAATTTGGAAGGGTATTGAGTATAGATTGGTGTCATTACAAAATGGCTTATACTAGAAAGGTTGTGTGCACTTTGCTGGATTGTTGGCGTTGAGGGTTCTTTATTAAAAAAAAGGTTTGCACCCTCTGTTTCAAATATAAGGCGTATTTTTTGGAAATAGTCTAAGATCTTTAAGTTTAACCAAATGCATAGAAAGATATATCAATATTCATAATATCAAATCGGTGTCATTAAATTAATCATGAAGTGAATTTTAATAGTTTGTTTATTTAATAGTGTGGATGTTGATATTTTTGTCTATAAACTTGGTCAAAGTTAAAGATATTTGAGTTTCTAAAAAACTAATACACCTTATATTTCAGAACTAAGAGAATATTTCGTTTGGTGAGTGGGGGAGATGATGGAGTGTGTTTTATTTTTATTGATCATGCGATGTTTTGATGGGCCTTCGTGGTGTCGTTCTGTTCAGTGTTATTTTCTAATCAACCTATATCTATGTGGGTAAATTTTCTGCGTCGGCGGGTGCATGTAATATATTGGTGCTACATTATTACATGTTGGCGCGTCTTATTTCTAGGTGGTGAGAGCGTGCATGGGATTTATATATTTTTATGGACTGGTTGCTGCCGATTAATTTGAAAAATTATTGACCCGGGTAAAATGTGAACTAAATCCAACACTAAATATCTCTATCAAATGGGAGAGCTCCAGAATTAGAAAGCATAGTAAAATAAAAGAATTAAATGAGAGAGCTCCTTAAGAAATTGTTGATTCAATCCAAATTAGATGACCAAACTTCAGATTGATGACCTCAATTGATTGTGGGGTCTTAAAACTTAGGGAACATATTGTAATTATTAATTAAATTAATATATTTCACGGACGCAACACAAGGTCACATGTTCGAGGCCCCATGTGCCCAATCATTTATTTATGTTTTTATTTTTATTATTATCCCACCCAGTTTTTTAACACAGTACAGACGCAATCGCTCATATACACGCGCATACACTCATCTCTATGAAGAAGGCCTCTAGTAGGGACCGAAATACGTATGTCCGATCGTAACCTAGGACTGGTGCACCAAGTTCAAGGATCGTATTGAAGATCTGAGTTTAAGGACCTTTTTGAATATGGCCCCCAAGTACATGGGACAAATGCACATTTTACTCTATTGCATCCCCGAAAACTCTCCTCCCATGTCATTCCCACGGGCGGCCCCGGAGGAAACCCTAGCAGCCACCAGCTCCCCCCCCCCACCGCTCCCTTCTCCCCTCGCCGATGCTGGCGTGGCTCCTCTGGCTAAGACCACGTAGCTTGGCAAGAGGGAGGGGGAGGGCATTCTCCTCTTGCTACTAGGGATTGGGCGACGCAAGCCGTCCACTCCGGTGGGTGCTCGACCAAACGCGTGTGTTAGTGTCAAAACCGGCGGATCTTGGGTGGGGGGTCCCGAACTGTGCGTCTAAGGCTAATGGTAACAGGAGGCAGGGGACACGATGTTTACCCAGGTTTGGGCCCTCTCGATGGAGGTAATACCCTACTTCATGCTTGATTGATCTTGATGATATGAGTATTACAAGAGTAGATCTACCACGAGATCTTAGAGGCTAAACCCTAGAAGCTAGCCTATGGTTGTGATTGTTGGTGTCCTACAGACTAAACCCTCTGGTTTATATAGACACCGGAGGGGGCTAGGGTTACACAGAGTCGGTTACAGAGAAAGGAATCTTCATATCCGAATCGCCAAGCTTGCCTTCCACGCAAAGGAGAGTCCCATCCGGACACGGGACGAAGTCTTCTATCTTGTATCTTCATAGTCCCACAGTCCGGCATTCGCATATAGTACAGCTGTCCGAGGACCCCTTAATCCAGGACTCCCTCAGTAGCCCCCGAACCAGGCTTCAATGACAACGAGTCCGGCGCGCAAATTATCTTCGGCATTGCAAGGCGGGTTCCTTCTCCGAATACTTCAAAGTAGATCTTGAACATAAGAATCATGTTCGGCTCTGCAAAACAAATCCCACATACCACTGTAGAGAGTATAACATCCCATGAGTCCAATCTATTGACATATCATAGCATGACATCACGCCACGGCCTGGTCTTTATTAGAACCGTTTTTATCCTGCCCCTCCGTATTTCAAGGCGCGGTTTCATTGGCACGTCTTGTCGAAGCAGAGATTGTGTCCCCTTATCACGGGATTCTCATCAATACGGGTATGGGTAACCCAACCGTGCCATTAGCACGGCGCTTGGGAAATAAGCGAGTTTTAGGGCGAGTGGGGAGGCGCATGATTTTTACTGCCTTTATAAAGGGATAAGGTTTCCCCTCTTTCACCCATGCCCTCTTCTTCCTTTGCTCATCCGTTCTTGAGCTCCAGCGCCCAAGCAACCACCACCTTCGCCAAAAAAGCACTCCAATCGTGTTTGGATCCGGAGTGCAAGGCAAGTGGGTGGCCTCCTCCATTTAGGAGAAGGATATCAAGAAACTCCGAGAGGCCGGATACCGACAGATCGTCCCTACTCCGGAACCCCATGAGAGGGTCGTATTCCTCCCTCACTTCGTCCGCGGGCTGGGGTTTCCCCTCCACCCATTCGTTCGTGGCCTTATGTACTACTACGGGATAGATTTCCATGACCTATCCCCCAACTCCTTGCTCAACATCTCGACATTCATCGTCGTGTGTGAAGCCTTCCTCCGCATCCCGCCACACTTCGGGCTATGGCTAAAAAATTTCAACGTGAAGCCCAAGGTGGTCGACGGCGAACGCGCCGAGTGCGGAGGAGCCATGGTGAGTAAGATGCCCAACGTCAAATGGCCATTAGGTAAATTCAACGAATCCGTCAAAGGTTGGCAACAACAGTGGTTCTATATTACCGAGGCACGGCGGCGCCAAATGGGCCGCCGCTCCTGAGTTTCAATCTGGAGCCCCAGTGCGGCTCATGTCCTGGCCCGAAAAGGGCCTAGACTGGCCTTCGTCTGATGGGCTGTCGGCACTCCAAGCGCATATCAAGAGCATGGAGGACAAGGGTATCAAACTTGTCGATGTGGTACAGGTGATGCTAGCTCGCCGGATCCTTCCTTGCCAACGCCGGACTTGCCACCTATGGGAGTTTGATCCGGCCAAGCACCAAACCTTGCTGGAGTTCTTCGGCATGACGCACAAAGACATCTGGAAGGTGCTATTAAAGCCCAGCAAGTCGTGGCCGAACACTGCCGAGGATCGCTGGCACAAAGCGTCCCGCCCCACAAGCTCGGTGAGTCTCTATATGTTTTCAAGGTGTACCCTCTATCTGTATACCCTGGGGAAAACACCTAATATTTCCCCGACGATTTTCTCAGGCCTGGACGGAGAAGGCAGAGCGGATCTACTGTCCGGCTCCGCTGCCTGAAGAACAAGCCGGCCCACTTCAAACGAAGATGTTGGTCCCAGCGTCATATAAGGCGCCGAAGAAGAAGGCCCAGAAGGAGTCCAAGGAGACCAGGGTGGGCTTCGTCGCAAGGGCACTTCAGACCTGGTGTCCGAAGACACTGAGGCCCACTCCTCCTCCGAAAAGGACGAGGAAGAGGCAGAAGAAGAAGAAGAAAGCCAGTCCCCCCGCCCCCCGCGAGGGGGAGAAAGAAGAGGACGACCTCCACATGTTAGGAGGCCGAAACGTCTAAGAAGGGGAAAACATTCCTTCCAGACGAGCCTACCGCGGCTGCCGACAGTAGCCCGGAGTGGGAACCCAGGGTCGAGCCCCTGGCCAAATCATGAGTACAAAGAAACCCGAACACATCCATATATCCAGTCTCACTCTTGCATAGCATTAATATATTGAGTCACATGTTCTGCAGTTCGGCCGGGTCCGAAATAGAGCGATCTTCGTCGGAGGATTCGCCGAACCCGGATGCGATGGATAGCGAGACCCTCCCGACGGCCTCTTCTCCCGGAGGCGCGGATGACGCTGAGGTGTCGTCCCAAAGGGGCCAAAGCCAGGGCGAAGCTCAGGAGACCGACAGGGGCGACACCGGGGGGTCAAACCTCGGCAACCAGACACACGGGGGAGCAGACCCCCATGGATGCTGAAGGCGGAGGCCGCCCTAAATTCGGCTCCCGACCAGAGACGACTCCGGAGACCAATACAGCTCTGGAATCAGGACGACAGCCTTCTTCAATAGAAGGTGGTGCGCCTATTCCACGGGTGACCTCAGTCCATCCAGAGGTGCCGGATTCTTTGTTGGCAGTGCTGCAAAGCGCTTCCATCGTTGAAGAGCATCGCACCCTTATGGGTGTGGTGATTGAGAAGGTACAGCTTGCCAAAAGTAGGCTGACCGAAGCTTGCGCCAGCCTTTTAACAGGCTTTGAGGTAAGTTAGAGAATGTCATAATATAGATAATAGCCCATGATACTCTGTTTGGTGTTTCAGAAAGAAAGCCGGACAGAGGATGAAACATATTTCGCAGGAGACTAATTAGGGAATACCTATGTGAATGAATAGGCGTTGTTAGCGGCTGCAACCTCTCATACTGCGGAGGTCTCCAGACTGAAACAGAGTCTAGAGCGGGCCGAGAAGGAGCTCGGCCAAGTGAAAAAGCAATTGGAGAATACCCAAGGTATGGGAGAACTTTGTTTGTATTTAAATACAAGTGAGTAGTTATGTTGACTCTAAAATGTCATGATATGAATTAGGAGCGGCGACCAAAGTCGTGGCTCTTAAGAAGGCGGCGGCCGAGGACGAGAAAAGGGCGGCCAAGGAGCAGGCCACTCATGAAAACAACGAGGCCCGTGTTATTGAAATTCAACAAGAGCTCCAAGAAGCTATAGGGAAGTGCGAGACCTTGGAGCAGAGTATAAAGGATCAAGAGTCCGAACTCACCAAGGCTCGCCAATCCGCACGCGATGCCCGGGCCGAAGCCCAAGGCGCCCTCTAGGAAATCCAGGAGGCCCGAAAGATCAACGCGGGTAAGGCCTTTATTATGCAAAGCAAATACGCGAAGGAAAGATTTCGTTTACTGACCCGGATTCGGAGTTCCCCAGGGGTGTTTGCGGATCTACCGCGCAGCGTGTCAGATGCCGAACAATTCTATCGAGCCAAAGAGGGGAGCTCGGCGGAGAAGATGTTTTGGTCGCAATATCTTGCGCCAGAATACCCGGTACCCTTTGTCGATCAGCTGAAGCAACTGGTCGAGCTGCATAGGGCGGCCGAACTAGCCCTCAAGGATTTGATTATCCGGCTATGGCCTGTCAAACCGATTCCCAGCTGCTACTTTGGACTCATGAAGCGGCTGGTTAGTGCCTGTCCTCGGCTTGACGCCATTAAGCGTTCGGTCTGCATCGAAGGTGCGCGAATGGCCTTTGCCTGTGCCAAGGTGCATTGCGCGAAGATGGATGTTGTGAAGTTGATGACCGAAGGACCGCCCAAAGGGAAAGAGCACCGCAAGCCCGAGCTGTATTATGACAGTGTCTTAAAGGGATCCCGCCTTGTGGCGGAGCAGTGTTCCAAGGATATTATCTTCCCACGAGTGTATGCATGTTGCCCTATGCTATAATGTGAAACAAGATCATGATGTAAAATAATGCTTGTTATTTGAACTATTACCTCATGTGCGGCCATTTTTTAAATTAATGCTGAGAGTTGGCCAGTCGTCGGCTTCTGCCCCCATGTAGGAAGTACGGGGGTGTTCGGGATAAATCTAAACACTCTTTGCTCCAGATTTTTGGTCCTTAAAGGAGGTGTTTAGCGCGACGAACCAGGCAATCGGACTATAAGGCTTTATCACCCTCACTTAGCCATAGGAGTTTGACAAAAGAAAAGTAGGTGCAGCTCCTAATGTTCGGAAGGCCGAAGTTGGGGTTTTAGACGGCACCTGATCGGATAAGAACCGATTCGTCGCATGATGCATTAGTTATCGCGCAATGCAGAAGAAATTGTTAAGGATTTTGTGACCTCTCGAACAGCTGACCAACTCTCGCCGCATCATGACAGTCTGGTTTCGGCTTTCTCTACTGAGGTGCTCGTCCGGAAGAACCGGGGCACAATCACAGTAGTTCTCCCTTTACTACCCTAGCCGATATAGCGGAACGTAGGGTGGAAAGCATAGGAGCCGGGCAACCTAACTGTTGACCAAAGACATGATTCGGAGCCAATGCATATAATGCTATAAGTTCGGGGTGCCGAACTGCACTGTAAAAGTGTTCAGACTTTCTTGTCGTGTTATGGGGTACAATGAAGCCCATGGCAAATTAAGACGTACCAGAGTGTACGGGTGCGATGGAAAAATAAGTAGACATGGAAAAGTCAGGTAATAAGCAGACACTGCCAATTATTTTTCGTTATAATTTGATTAATACGTCAAAGCGTATGTGTACAAGTAGTGCAGTAAGCAAATAAGGCTATTTGAACATGCCATGACCAAGAGCGAGCTGCGTGCGGGTATTTAAAATAGGTATGAAGATCGTTAGCAGAGACCACCTGGGTATTCCCTTGTACGTCCTAGCCCCTAGCTTTCTTGGTGTGTCCGTCCCGCTACGGGTCCGGTGAGCAGGTTTATCAGAAAAGGTCCCAAGAAGAGAAGAAAACTGAAAGGAAGAAAAAGGGTGTCGTGGTGGGCGCACGGCAGATGCCAAGGGATGGCTAAATATAGGAGGAGGCTCGAGGGCGCTGGTGGGCTCCAGAGGCGAGGTTGGCATGAGCGGGCGCGGGACGCCGGACATACCCAGGTTCAGGGCTCTTCGGAGAGATAACACCCCTAGTCCTGCCGAGTGTAGTTGGATGTTTGATAGTACAATGTTGCTCCTGGAGCTGTATGGGGGAGGAAGGAAGCAAGGCTTGGGCTGCTCCTTCTCTCTGGTGTTGCTATTTCGGTGGCTAGTTCTGTGCTCACTTGCCTTTCTCCCGTTACATGCCCGTATGAGCGTGGGCTTTGGGGGGATTTATAGACCAACCCCCCAGGGGTACAATGGTAATGTTACAAGTCGGTGGGTCCGCGTTGTTGGTGTCCGGGGACCCGGGCTGGGTCCCGCTGAGGGCTTGCGGTTCGCCGGGTTCCCCTAGGTGCGGGCCCCGTGTGCCTAGTGGGACTGTGCGCCGTCTTGTCGATCGTCAGGGCATGGCCGAGTCGAGTCGTGTAAAGTGGCTCTCCGTCAGGTTGCCGCTTGATGTCGTCAGCGGTGAGGGCAGGGGCACTGTAGCCACGCTGGCCCTAGTCAGCGGGTAGGTGAGGGGCACTGTTGCCACGCTCCGACTGACTAGAGGCATGGGCGGGGCACTGTTGCCTTGGTCATCATTGATTGAAGACTCATCCCATCGTACGGCCTGGATGGGACGGGAGCTGACCCATGGCCGGATTGCAGAGCACGCCACGGGTGGATCTGGCTTGTCGAGGAAGCTTTGGTTGTGCCAGGTTCGGCTGTCTTTGCGCTAGTTGTTGAGGCCGAGTCGACACGTCTTGCCGGGTCGGAGAGTCTGGCCGGGTTGCAGGGCTTCGCCGGGTCGAGCGACCCGGCCAAGCGCATGCCGGTTTGAGGGGCGGTGTCAGCCCCGTTGTTTTTGAAGAGGATCCGGGTTCCGTTCCTTGCCCGGGGTTCATCCCCCCGACGGTAGTCCCCGAAGCTGTGAAGGTCCGCCGTCTTCGGATGAGTGGGCCTTCGCAGTTTCCCCCTTAAGCAAGGCGGATTCTGCGAGCGCCGGGTCCAGCAACACCCGCTGTGTGCTGGTTTTCTCGAAGACCAGATCGTGGCATCCCAGCCATGGTGGGAACCGAGGAGTCCGTCGAATCTTGGGGCAATCCCTCGGGCTTCGCACGGGCGCCACGTGGTGCCCGGAAGTTGGAGGGGTCTGACAGGTGATACGTCTCCAATGTATCTATAATTTTTGATTGTTACATGCTATTATATTACCCCTTTTGGATGTTTATGGGCTTTATTTTACACATTTATATCATTTTTGGGACTAACCTACCAACAGGAGGCCCAGCCCGTATTGCTGTTTTTTTGCCTATTTCAGTATTTCGAAGAAAAGGAATATCAAATGGAGTCCAAACGGAATGAAACCTTCGGGAGCGTGATTTTTGGAACGAACATGATCCAGAGGACTTGGAGTGCAAGTCAAGAAGCAATCGAGGCGGCCAGGAGAGAGGAGGGCGCGCCCACCCCTCCTGGGCGCGCTCCCTGTCTCCTGGGCCCCTCGAGCAGTCACCGACCTACTTGTTCCTCCTATATATACCTACGTACCCCGAAAACATCTAGTGAACCAACAAAAAACAATTTCCACTGCCGTAACCTTCTGTATCCGCGAGATCCCATCTTGGAGCCTTCGCCGGTGCTCCGCCGGAGGGGGAATCAACCACGGAGGGCTTCTACATCAACACCATAGCCCCTCCGATGAGTTGTGAGTAGTTTACCACAGACCTTCGGGTCCATAGTTATTAGCTAGATGGCTTCTTCTCTCTTTTTGGATCTCAATACCATGTTCTCCCCCTCTCTTGTGGAGATCTATTCGATGTAAACTCTTTTTTGCGGTGTGTTTGTCGAGATCCGATGAATTGTGGGTTTATGATCAAGTTTATCTATGAGAAATATTTGAATCTCCTCTGAATTCTTTTATGTATGATTGAGTTATCTTTGCAAGTCTCTGTGAATTATCAGTTTGGTTTTGCCTACTACATTGATCTTTCTTGCCATGGGAGAAGTACTTAGCTTTGGGTTCAATCTTGTGGTGTCCTTACCCAGTGACAGAAAGGGTTGCAGGGCACGTATTGTATTGTTGCCATCGAGGATAAAAATATGGGGTTTATATCATATTGCTTGAGTTTATCCCTCTACATCATGTCATCTTTCTTAATGCGTTACTTTGTTCTTATGAACTTAATACTCTAGATGCATGCTGGATAGCGGTTGATGTGTGGAGTAATAGTAGTAGATGCAGGCAGGAGTCGGTCTACTTGTCGTGGACGTGATGCCTATATACATGATCATGCCTAGATAATCTCATAATTATTCGCTTTTCTATCAATTGCTCGACAGTAATTTGTTCACCCACCGTAATACTTATGCTATCTTGAGAGAAGCCTATAGTAAAACCTATGGCCCCCGGGTCTATCTTTTATCATATAAGCTTTCAATCTACTTTTATTTGCATCTTTACTTTTTGCATCTATATTATAAAATACCAAAAAAATATTTATCTTATCATACTATCTCTATTAGATCTCACTTTCGCAAGTGGCCGTGAAGGGATTGACAACCCCTTTATTGTGTTGGTTGCGTGTTCTTTGTTTGTTTGTGTAGGTGCGTGGGACTTTTGAGGAGCCTCCTACTGGATTGATACCTTGGTTCTCAAAAGCCGAGGGAAATAGTTATGCTACTTTGCTGCATCACCCTTTCCTCTTCAAGGAAAACCAACGCAAGCTCAAGACGTAGAAAGAAGGATTTCTGGCGCCGTTGCCGGGGAGGTCTTCGCTCAAGTCAAGACATACCAAGTACCCATCACAAACTCATCTCCCTCGCATTTACATTATTTGCCATTTGCCTCTCGTTTTCCTATCCCCCACTTCACCCTTGCCGTTTTATTTGCCCCCTCTTTCCCAATCTTCTCCTCTCTTTTTCGCTTGCCTTTTTCTGTTTGCTTGTCTGTTGGATTACTTGTTGCCATGGCGCAAGATAATACCAAATTGTGCGATTTCTCCAATACCAATAGTAATGATTTCCTAAGTACTTTGATTGCTCCTCTTAATGATGTTGAGTCTTGTGAAATCAATATTGCTTTGCTGAATCTTGTTATGAAAGATCAATTCGCCGGCCTTCCTAGTGAAGATGCCGCTACCCATCTAAACAACTTTGTTGCTTTGTGTGATATGCAAAAGAAGAAATATACGAATAATGATATTGTTAAATTGAAGTTATTTCCATTTTCACTTAGAGATCGTGCTAAAGTTTGGTTTTTGTCTTTGCCTAAAAATAGTATTGATGCTTGGAACAAGTGCAAAGATGCTTTTATCTCTAAGTATTTTCCTCCCGCTAAGATTATCACTCTTAGGAACGATATTGTGAATTTTAAACAACTTGATCATGAGCATGTTGCCCAATCTTGGGAAAGAATGAAATTGATGATTCGCAATTGCCCTACTCATGGTTTGAATTTATGGATGATCATACAATTTTTTTATGCCGGTTTTAACTTTGCTTCTAGAAATCTTTTAGATTTGGCCGCAGGAGGCACATTTATGGAAATCACGTTAGGAGTTGCTACAAAACTTCTTGATAATATTATGGCTAATTATTCTCAGTGGCACACCGAAAGATCTTCTAGTAAAAAAGTGCATGCTATAGAAAAATCAATGTTTTGAGTGGAAAGATGGATGAACTTATGAAGTTGTTTGCTACTAAAAACACTCCTCTTGATCCCAATGATATGCCTTTGTCTACTTTTATTGAGAATAATAATGAATCTATGGATGCGAATTTTGTTGGTAGGAATAGTTTTGGAAACAATGCTTATAGAGGAAACTTTAATTCTAGACCGTTCCCTAGTAATTCCTCTAATAATTATGGAAATTCCTACAATAATTCTTATGATAATTTTAATAAGATGCCCTCTGATTTTGAGAATAGTGTGAAAGAATTTATGATCTCTCAAAAGAATTTTAATGCTTTGCTTGAAGAAAAATTGCTCAAAGTTTATGATTTGGCTAGGAACGTTGATAGACTTTCGCTTGATGTTGATTCTCTTAAACTTAGATCTACTCCTCCTAAGCATGATATCAATGAGTCTCTCAAAGCCATGAGAATTTCCATTGATGAGTGCAAGAAAAGAACCGCTAGATTGCGTGCTAAGAAAGATTGCTTTGTAAAGGCGTGTTCTTCTAGTTTCCATGAAAATAATGATGAAGATCTTAAAGTTATTGATGTGTATCCTATCAGATCTTTGTTTTGCAATGTGAATCTTGATAATAATGGGACTGGAGATGAGTCAACTTTAGTTAGAAGGCGTCCCAACAATTCGGAGTTTTTAGATCTTGATGCTAAATTTGGTAAAAGTGGGATTGGAGAGGTCATGACTTAAAATAGCATTGAACCCACTATCTCGGATTTTAAGGAATTTGATTATGATAATTGTTATTTAGAAGGTTGTATTTCCTTGTTGCAATCCGTTGTTAATTCTCCTCATGCTTATAGTCAAAATAAAGTTTTTACCAAACATATCGTTGATGCCTTGATGCAATCTTATGATAAAAAACTTAATTTGGAAGTTTCTATACCTAGAAAACTTAATGATGAGTGGGAACCTACTATAAAGATTAAAATTAAAGATCACGAGTGTTTTGCTTTGTGTGATTTAGGTGCTAGTGTTTCCACGATTCCGACTTGATGATTGCTCTTTAAACTTGCACCTTGCGGATTCTACCATTAAAAAGCCAATGGGAAGGATCAACGATGTTCTCATTGTTGCAAATAGAAATTTGGTGCCCATAGATTTTATCGTTCTTGATATAGATTGCAATCTTTCTTGCCCTATTATTCTTGGTAGACCTTTTCTTAGAACGATTTGTGCGATTATTGATATGAAGGAAGGAAATATTAGATTCCAATTTCCATTAAGGAAAGGCATGGAGCACTTTCCAAGAAATAAAGTGAAATTACCTTATGAATCTATCATGCGGGCTATTTATGAATTGAGTGCCAAAGATGGCACTACTTAGATCTATCTTCGCTTTTATGCCTAGCTAGGGGCGTTAAACGATAGCTCTAGTTGGGAGGCAACCCAATTTTATTTGTGTTTTTTATTTTTGTTTTTGTTTAGTAATAAATTTTGCAACTACCTTCTGTTTAGATGTGTTTTTATGTTTTAATTAGTGTTTGTGCCAAGTAGAACCTATAGGATAACCTATGTTGATAGTTAATTTGATTCTGCTGAAAAATAGAAACTTTGCACGCACAAAATTAGTTTTGTTAAATCACAGAAACGTTATTTTGCGTTGATTCTTTTTTCTTCCGATCAACAGACAAATTGCCCAGGATTACCTATTTTGGTAGGATTTTTGAAGTTCCAGAAGTTTGCGTTAGTTACAGATTGCTACAGACTGTTCTGTTTTTGACAGATTCTGTTTTTCGTGTGTTGTTTGCTTATTTTGATGCATCTATGGCTAGTATTAAGTGGTATGAACCATAGAGAACTTGGAATACAGTAGGTTTAACACCAAAATAAATAAAGAATGAGTTCATTACAGTACCTTATGTGGTGGTTTTGTTTTCTTTCACTAATGGAGCTTATGAGATTTCCTGTTGAGTTTTGTGTTGTGAAGTTTTCAAGTTTTGGGTAAAGATTTGATGGACTATGGAATAATGAGTGGCAAGAGCCTAAACTTGGGGATGCCCATGGCACCCCAAGATATTCAAGAGTAGCCAAAATCCTAAGCTTGGGGATGCCCCGGGAAGGCATCCCCTCTTCCGTCTTCGTTCATTGGTAACTTTACTTGGAGCTATATTTTTATTCACCACATGATATGTGTTTTTCTTGGAGCGTCGTGTATTATATTAGTATTTGCTTTTTAGTTTTCCACAATCATCCTTGTTGTACACACCTTTTGGGAGAAGCCTACTTGATTAGAATTTATTAGAATACTCTATGTGCTTCACTTATATCTTTTGAGCTAGATAGTATTTGCTCTAGTGCTTCACTTATATCTTTTAGAGCACGGCGGTGGCTTAATTTTGTAGAAATTGCTAGTCTCTCATGATTCACTTATATTATTTTGAGAGTCTTTTTAGAACAGCATGGTATTTGCTATGGTTATAAAATTGGTCCTAGAATGGTAGGCATCCAAGTTGGGTATAATAAAAACTATCATAGGAAGCGAATTGGATGCTATGATCAATTTGATACTTGATAATTGTTTTGAGATATGGAGGTAGTGATATTAAAGTCATGCTAGTTGGGTGATTATGAATTTAAAGAATGCTTGTGTTGAAGTTAGCAAGTCCCGTAGTATGCACGTATAGTTAACGTTGTGTAACAAATTTGAAACATGAAGTGTACTTGGATTGTGCATCCTTATGAGTGGCGGTCGGGGACGAGCGATGGTCTTTTCCTACCAATCTATCCCTCTAGGAGCATGTGTGTAGTGCTTAGTTTTTGATGACTTCTAAATTTTTGCAATAAGTATATGAGTTCTTTTAACTAATGTTGAGTCCATGGATTATACGCACTTTTACCTTTCCACCATTGCTAGCCTCTTCGTTACCGTGCGTTGCCCTTTCTCACCTTGAGAGTTGGTGCAAACTTCGCCGGTGCATCCAAACCCCGTGATACGATACGCTCTATCACACATAAACCTCCTTATATCTTCCTCAAAACAGCCACCATACCTACCTATTATGGCATTTCCATAGCCATCCCGAGATATATTGCCATGCAACTTTCCACCGTTCCATTTATCATCATGACATACATTACTTTTGTCATATTGCCATTGCATGATCATGTAGTTGACATCGTATTTGTGGCAAAGCCACCATGCATAATTTTTCATACATGTCACTCTTGATTCATTGCATCATCCCGGTACACCGCCGGAGGCATTCATATAGAGTCATATATTGTTCTAGTTTTGAGTTGTAATTCATGTGTTGTGATCAATAAAAGTATGATGATCATCATTATTAGAGCATTGTCCCAAAGAAAAAGAAAAGAAAAGAAAAGAAAAGAAAGGTCAAAAAAAGGCCAAAGAAAAAAAAGAAAAAAAAAGGGGGCAATGTTACTATCTCTTTTTCCACACTTGTGCTTCAAAGTAGCACCATGTTCTTCATATAGTGAATCTCATATCTTGTGCTTCAAAGTAGCACCATGTCCTTCATATAGTGAGTCTCATATGTTGTCACTTTCATATACTAGTGGGAATTATTCAATATAGAACTTGGCTTGTATATTCCTACAATGGGCTTCCTCAAATGCCCTAGGTCTTCGTGAGCAAGCAAGTTGGATGCACACCCACTAGTTTTCTTTTGTTGAGATTTCATTCATTTATAGCTCTAGTGAATCCGTTGCATGGCAATCCCTACTCCTCATGTTGACATCAATTGATGGGCATATCCATAGCCCATTGATTATCCTCATCAATGTGAGACTTTCTCCTTTTTTGTCTTCTCCACACAATCCCCATCATCATATTCCACCCATAGTGCTATATCCATGGCTCACGCTCATGTATAGCGTGAAAGTTGAAAAAGTTTGAGATTATTTAAGTACAAAACAATTGCTTGGCTTGTCATCGGGGGTGTAGAATTTGGGAACATCTTTGTGTGACGAAAATGAAGCATAGCCTAACTATATGATTTTGTAGGGATGAACTTTCTTTAGCCATGTTATTTTGAGAAGACATGATTGCTTTGATTAGTATGCTTGAAGTGTTACTATTTCTTTTATCAATATGAACTTTTATTTTGAATCATTTGGATCTGAACATTCATGCCACAATAAAGAAAATTACGTTGAGAATTATGCTAGGTAGCATTCCACGTCAAAAATTCTGTTTTTTATCATTTACCTACTCGAGGAAGGGCAGGAATTAAGCCTGGGGATGCTTGATACTTGTCCAACGTATCTATAATTTTTTATTGTTCCATGCTATTATATTACCCTTTGGGATGTTTATGGGCTTTATTTTACACATTTATATCATTTTTGAGACTAACCTACTAACCGGAGGCCCAGCCCGTATTGCTGTTTTTTTTGCCTATTTTAGTATTTCAAAGAAAAGGAATATCAAACGTAGTCCAAACACAATGAAACCTTCGGGAGCGTGATTTTTGGAACGAGCGTGATCCAGAGGACTTGGAGTGCAAGTCAAGAAGCAATCAAGGCGGACAGGAGATAGGAGGGTGCGCCCACCCCTCCTGGGCGCGCCCCCTGTCTCCTGGGCCCCTCGAGTGGCCACCGACCTACTTCTTCCTCCTATATATACCTACGTGCCCCGAAAACATCCAGGCAGCCAACGAAAAACAATTTCCACCACTGTAACCTTCTGTATCCGCGAGATCCCATCTTGGAGCCTTCGCCGACGCTCCACCGGAGGGGGAATCGACCATGGAGGGCTTCTACATCAACACCATAGCCCCTCCGATGAGTTGTGAGTAGTTTACCACAGACCTTCGGGTCCATAGTTATTAGCTAGATGGATTCTTCTCTCTTTTTGGATCTCAATACCATGTTCTCCCCCTCTCTTGTGGAGATCTATTTGATGTAAACTCTTTTTGGCCGTGTGTTTGTCGAGATCCGATGAATTGTGGGTTTATGATCAAGTTTATCTATGAGAAATATTTGAATCTCCTATGAATTCTTTTATGTACGATTGAGTTATCTTTGCAAGTCTCTTCGAATTATCAGTTTGGTTTGGCCTACTAGATTGATCTTTCTTGCCATGGGAGAAGTGCTTAGCTTTGGGTTCAATCTTGCGGTGTCCTTACCCAGTTAAAGAAAGAGTTGCAAGGCACGTATTGTATTGTTGCCATCGAGGATAAAAAGATGGGGTTTATATCATATTGCTTGAGTTTATCCTCTACGTCATGTCATCTTTCTTAATGCGTTACTCTGTTCTTATGAACTTAATACTCTAGATGCATGCTGGATAGCGGTCGATGTGTGGAGTAATAGTAGTAGATGTAGGCAGGAGTCGGTCTACTTGTCGCGGACGTGATGCCTATATACATGATCAGGCCTAGATAATCTCATAATTACTCTCTTTTCTATCAATTGATCGACAATAATTTGTTCACCCACCGTAATACTTATGCTATCTTGAGAGAAGCCTCTAGTGAAACCTATGGCCCTCGGGTCTATCTTTTAAAATATAAGCTTTCAATCTACTTTTATTTGCATCTTTACTTTTTTCATCTATATTATAAAATACCAAAGATATATTTATCTTATCATACTATCTCTATCAGATATCACTTTCGCAAGTGGCCGTGAAGGGATTGACAACCCCTTTATTGTGTTGGTTGCGAGTTCTTTGTTTGTTTGTGTAGGTGCGTGGGACTTTTGAGGAGCCTCCTACTGGATTGATACCTTGGTTCTCAAAAACTGAGGGAAATACTTACACTACTTTGCTGCATCACCCTTTCCTCTTCAAGGAAAACCAACGCAAGCTCAAGACGTAGCAACAGGCCACGCGCGTGACGGGACTGGGCGACGGGCTGGGGCCTGCCGCCGCGCGCCCTTGGCCCACGCGCGCGGATTTATTGTGGCGTCCGGGGGCCGGTTGCTCTTCCCCAGGCAGTTATTGCGCGTGTACGTGCACACTTATTGCAGGGTAGTGGAACGGGCGCGTGCAGACGATCCCACTCCCCCATGTCCGAATCGAGGGTTATAAATTGAGGGGGGGCAGGGGGCGGTAGACATCATTCTCGCTCGCGCCCTGCTGTCCCCTTGCTCTTGCTCCGCTCTTTGCAACCAACGCACTGCGGTGCCCGCTGCTCCAAGCAGAACTCCTTCGTCGCCCATCTTCTTTCTCCTTCCTTCGATCATGGCACAGCCGTCGGGCTCCTGGATGGGTTCGAATGTCACCACCGAGGACATCCCCCATCTCCGGGCGACGCGGCGCCTGCCACAGGAGACGGACGTCGACGTCCGTCTGCCGCGCAACGAGCAGAGGCCTCGGCCCGAGGAGCAGGAGCGCGTGGTCTTCCTCACGCACTTTGAGCACGGGTTTGGGCTGCCGGCGACCACCTTCTTCCGCACATTTCTATGGTTCTTCAGGCTTCAGCCGCATCATCTTGGCGCCGGCGCCATCGTCTAGCTCTCCAGCTTCGCCACCCTCTGCGAGGGGTACCTGGGGGTCGAGCCCATGATCGACCTCTGGGCGCACTTCTTCTCCCTGAAGCAGCAAGGCCCGTCGGCCGGAGAGTTCGCCGACTGCGGCGCCGCCGTCATCTCGAAGCGGTCGGGGGCGGACTTCCCTAAGATCCCGCTGGAGGATTTTGCCAAGAAATGGCAGAACTCCTTCTTCTAAATCTGCAACTTGGGTGCGGAACGCATCAATATTACGGTCTTTGCCATCGTGCCACCGCGGGCGAACGCAAACTGGGGCTACTCGCCCAGGCGCCCATCGCAGGAGATTCTCAATCTCTGCGAGCGGGTGACGGTGATGAGGACGCAGGAGGGGCTCACCGGCACCGACCTCATTGCCGCGTTCATCATGCGCCAGGTCCTTCCGCTGCAGAGGCGCTCCTGCCTCATCGGCGAAATGGTCGGCCTTCAAGACCCCAACCACATGGGGTCGACGCGGCTGACTGTGGAGCAGATCGCGCGCAGGCCAACCTATGCGAGGACTAGCGGTTCGGCAAGGTGTCGTACAGCGAGTCGAACCCGGCGCCGCAGGTGAGTATCTGGTCGTCTTACTTTGCTGCTGTGCACCTTCTTGTCCGTCCTGACACGATGTGGGAGGTGCTTCTGAACGCGATCCGGCATCCTTACGCCCGGGCTCCATCGCAGGTGGTGCCGGTGGCGCCAGAGGAGCCTGCGGCCCATGGCAGGGAGGAGGAGGCCGAGGCCGACACCGGCACTGGGCGTCGCGTGGGTAAGTCTTGTATTTTTCTTCATGTGTCTTGAATTGCTGACCACAGCATGGTACGGGCGATGCTGACGCCGGTAGTTGGTGCAGCGATGTTGGGCGGGGGAGGCGGCGACGCGGGCGGAGCCGGGTCTTGGCATGGGGCAGCGCCGAGCCGCCCACATGGGAAAGACAGTGTTGCGCCGCAACCCCGGGCCCCGAAGCGCATGGCGGGCCCGGCCGGGTCGGGAGGCCGGCCGAGAGGAAGCGCGGCCCCGGGCACGGGAGGCCAACCCCGGTCCCGGTTTTGTCGGGATAAGCTTTATCTCCCGCACACATCCGGATTGTTGAGCTAGCCTAGTTTCTTTTTTGCTTATTCTGTCTTCTTCTTCAGGTCGCCAATCGCGCTGGCGAGGGCGGGGGCGGCCGCCGCGGCCGCCAAAGGGACCGCGTTCCGCAGGAGCCGGTCCGACCTTGCTGACCAGGCCGAGGTGGAGGGACGGGCCGACTCGGACCTCGCCTGGACCCGAACGATGCCGAAGGCTTGGCCTGGCGGGACAGGAACAGGTCCGAGGTGGAGCTGGAGGCGGCATCGGTCCGGGCTTGGACCGACGCGGCGGCGGCATGGGCGCGAGCCGGTGCGGAGCCGGCCTGGCGCGAGATGCCGAAGGTCACGGTGGTGGCGGCGACGGTCTTTGAGCCATCGTCGATGAGGGAGCGCGGCCGTGAAGGTCGGGCTGAGGTGGTGATCCTCGACCGGGAGGTCGTGGAGGTGGATTATGATACCCCGCCACGGGTCGACGTATTCGAGCGAGTGGGGGCTGATGGCGGTGGAGGCGGCGTCGTCTTGGAAGAAATGTTGCGGGCGGCGGTGCCGGAGGCCACCCCGGCAGCTGGGCCGGTGGTGGCGCAGCAGGCCGTCCCGGCGTTCGGACCGGAGGCGGCGATGGAGGGCGTCCTGGCGTCCGGGTCATCTACGGCGCCGGGAGGGGCGTCGGAGGAGGTGTTGGCTGCGTCGGGAGCGGCCAACGGGGAGCACGCCTTGGTGCCCCGGCAGGGAGGGCGCGGGGCCTCCGCACGGTAGCCGGCGCGGAGCGGGGGCTCCATGGTCTTCGGGCCTCAGACCCAGGAGGAGGAGCCGCTCGACGCCGTCATCCGCCGCTTGCGTGGCCGGACGGACCGGCTCGAGGCCTTCGCCCAGGCCGAGGTGGAGCGGATGGGTGACCTGGAGCACGTCGTTCTGGTAAGCCTTTTCTTTCTTGCAATTTCTTCTTTGTGGGGGCGCGCCAGCGCACCCACTGGGTGTAGCCCCTGAGGTTCAGGCCAACTACGTAGTAGTTGGGTCGAATCTTTAGAGCGTTGGCCTTGTTCTGACCTCTGCCTTCTTCAGCATCTCGACGCCTTCCGGGTCGCCGCCTTCAACCATCTCCTGGGCAAGCACCGGGAGATCAAGGAGCAGCTCGCCGCCAAGGAGGAGGAGCTTCGCGTCGCCTCAGGTATCCTTGTGCTCTTTTCTAGTGGGGGCGCACCAACGCACCCACTGGGTTTAGCCCCCGAGATTCGGGCCAACTGTGTAATAGTTGGGCCAAATCTTAAGTCTTGCTTTCTCATTCGCTGAACTCTTCTTTTTCGCACCCGAGGTGCTGTCCGGGCGGACTCGTCTGCTCCGGGCCAGTCATCACTATGACCGGCTTGTTGCCGACATCGTCCGTCTTGGCGTCGAGGCGGCGCAGGCGAGGGCGGAGGCAGCCGCGGCCCGATGGTCTCTTGACGAGGCCAACCAGCTGCATGAGCAGCTCGCAGGTCACAAGAGCCGCCTCGAGGCTGAGGTGGAGCTTCTTAAGGCGGAAGCCGCCAAGGTGGTGGAAGCACAGCAGGCCCTGGTGGAGGCGGACCAGCAGCGCGGCCAGCTGTCCAACGACAAGGGCCAGCTCCAGGCCGAGGTGGATCGCGTGCGGGGGCAGGTCACCACAGCTAAGAGGGCCCGTCAGGACGAGGCCCGTCGTCGCAAGGCGGCCGAGAAGACGGTCAACGACAAGGACGTCGAGCTGAAGGCGGCCCTTGCCAAGGCGGCCGGTCTGGAGAAGGCGCTCCAGGAGCGCGACCGTGCCACTGAACGGGAGCGGCGTGGTATGTTGCTTGAAGCGCAGCACTTGGAAGAATCCTTATCCAGTAAGCGCTTTTTCTTGCATTTTGCCGGGTCAGGATCCGACCTTTCATCCTTGTTCTTCTTCTTCTGATATGCTTCTCCTTTTGTGGCAGGGGCCTTCCCAGAGACGCAGCGACTGGTGTAGGAAGCCGTCCGCTATCAGCGCGACCCGACCGGAGTCATTGGGTCCAGGACGGATCCGCGGGTGGCGTGGACCTTCCCAGAAATCATCGCCGCCGCTAAGGCCCGCCTGCGGTTCTTGGGAACACAGATGGGGTGTCTGTCCCAAGCCGGCACCGCGATGATGACGGCCCTTTGGCCGGACTCTGTCGAGCCGAGCAGCTTCACGTGCCTGGCATGTTGGTTGGAGATGGGGCCGGACCGGCTCCACGAGTGGCGTGTCACCGCCGCTCATGCCGGCGCTGAGATGGCGCTCCGGTTCATGTTGTCTTGGCATCCGGACATGCAGTTGGATGCGTTGATGGGCCAGCGGGCTGGCTCGGAGCAGCTCTTGCAGGAGCAAGCCGGCCGGATTGCCTCCCGGGCCAGCTACATCACCGAGTTCGCCTTCCACGGCGAGTTCCACCCGGAGCGGACGGAAGACGGCAGGGTCGTCAACGGTGATGACTACGGCTTGCTCCTCCAGGATCCGGAGGGGAGCTCGGAGGAGACGGGCGTCTACTGCGTGGGGGTGCCGAGGAGGACACCGGTGCCTCGCTGGATCCGGTAGCCACCAGGGGAGAGCCGTCGACGTCGCGACGCGGCGCTGGAGATGCTTGAGACATTCCATGTAGAATTTGTTAAGTAGCAGGTCCACCCACCCACTGGGGGTTTTAGGGTGTAATGAATTCGGGCCGTGGGCCTTTTCTTAAATATTTGTGTGCAAATGTCGCGAGTGTTTTTGCTCTTGCCTTCCGTTTTTTGGACCGATTTCATGCGCTTTTCCTTTCTCAAACCTCCCCCCCCCCCGCGAGTCAGACGGCCGAGGCTCCAGTCCGTGACAAGGAGTTCGATTCTTCAAGAGGAGTGCGCAGGACTTGGGCCCTTCAAAATGTTGAGCGCGAGCGAAACACCCACTAGGCCGGCTGGCGACAATCCGGCGAAGCCGGTTGGCGAGTAGCCGGTCGTGCGGCTGTTTATTTGATGAGCGGCGGGCCGGGTTGATCGACCCGGTAGCCTTTGACTTAGTATATGAAGCGTAAAGGAGCTCTGGCACGTTGTGCTTGCCAGTCGTCAGCCAAAGCTGGATTTGTGGCTTTAGGGCGAAGTGGGGGACCGCGGCATCCTAACTATATCAGGAATCACCAAGTAAGGCGGCGGGGTGGCGACCGAGCCGGGCAGCCCCCGGGTCGAGCGAGTCGGACCGGTGGCTGGGTTCAGTGGCATAGTGATGCAGGAAAAATAGGGACACAATAAATTGGTCGGCAAAAGGCAGCCCCTGAGTCTCGTTCGGGAACCCCATAGTTTCATGTGTTTACAAAAGGCGACGATACATACACTCGTGCGGCTAACTGTAAAACGGGCGGAGGAGTTCCGCGTTCCACGGCCGGGTCGTTTCTTCGCCGTTGGTGTCCTTCTTGCGCCTCCTTGACTTGCGTGCATCGATGGGGTAGTAGGCGTTGCGGTCGCGCAAGGCCCTGCTCACGATGAATGGGCCCTCCCATGGAGGGGACAACTTGTGCTAGCCTGCTTGCTCTTGGACGAGTCGGAGGACGAGGTCACCCTCCCAGAACGCGAGGGGCTTGATCTTCTTGCTGTGGTAGTGCCTCAGGCCTTGCTGGTAGATGGCCGAACGACTGAGCGCCAGGAGGCGTGCTTCTTCAAGCAGGTCGACGCCATCTTCGCGGGCTTCTCTGGCTTCGGCTTCGGTGTACATCACGACGCGCGGCGAGTCAAACTCGACGTCGGTCGGGATGACGGCTTCGGCTCCATAGACGAGGAAGAACGGGGTGAACCCGGTCGACCGATTCGGCGTGGTGTGTAGACTCCAGAGAACGGCCGGCAACTCGTCAAGCCAGCTGCCAGGTGAGCGGATGAGTGGGTTGACGAGTCGTGGCTTGACGCCGGACAGGATGACTCCATTGGCCCGCTCGACCTATCCATTGGACTACAGATGTGCAATGGAGGCCAGGTCGAGGTGGATGCCGGAGACAGAGCAGTATTGCTCGAGCGCGCCCTTGGCGAAGTTGGTGCCGTTGTCGGTGATGATGTTGTTCAGCATGTCGTAGCGCACCACTATGTCCTTGATGAACCGAACGGCTGTTGGCCCGTCCAGTTTCTTGATTGGTCTTGCCTCGATCCACTTGGTGAATTTGTCTACTGCCACCAGCAGGTGCGTCGTGCCGCCCCGAGCGGTTTTGAAGGGTCCCACCATGTCGAGTCCCCAGACCGTGAAAGGCCAGGCGATCGGTATGGTGCGGAGTGCTGACGTTGGCTGGTGGCTGCGTTTGCTGAAACGCTGGCATCCCTCACACTTGAGGACGAGCGACTCAGCATCTTGGAGGGCCGTGGGCCAGTAGAAACCGTGGCAGAATGCCTTGGCCACCAGGGATCGCGATGCGGCGTGGTGCCCGCACTCATCCTGATGTATGTCGAGGAGGATGTCGATGCCTTGTTCCTACTCGACGCAGCGCTGGAAAACACCGGTGGAGCTGCGCTTGACGAGCTCGTTGTTGATGATGTTGTAGGCGGACGCCCGACGCTGCACTTGCCGAGTTTCGGTCTAGTCCATGGGGAGAACCCGGTTCTCCAAGAATTCTGATATTGGGAGGGCCCAAGATGGAGCCGTAACCACGGCGAAGACGGCCACTAGGGTGGGTTTCGAGTCGGCAACCCTCAAGCCGGGTTGGGCAGCCCCCACGTCAGGGATGGCGACGGCCGAGTCCGGGGCGATGGTGGCTGGGTCGAGCTGAGCAGCCCCCGGGCCGGGTTCAGGTGCGGCCGGGTCGTCTGGAACATGGATGGACTCGGAGTCTGGCGATGGCTTGACGGACGGCTTGTGTAGGTGCTCGAGGGAGACGCCAGACGGGATGGCTTATCGAGACGAGGCGATCTTCGCGAGCGTGTCGGCTGCTTCGTTCTCCGTGTGCGGGACGTGGAGGAACTCGTAGCCCTCGAAGGATCCGGACAGCTTCTGGACGAGGAAGCGGTAGCTTGCCATGTTGGAGTCGCGGGCATCCCATTCGTCGGAGCACTGCTGCACCACCAGGTCCGAGTCGCCGTAGCACAGGATGCGCCGGATGCCGAGTTCCTTGGCAAGCCAGAGGTCGTGCACAAGGGCTTCGTACTCAGTGATGTTGTTGGAGGCGGCGAAGTGGATCTGAAGTGTGTAGCGGAGCCGGTCGCCCTTCGGGGACAACAGTACAATGTCGGCAACCAGGCCGAGTCGCATCTTGGATTCGTCAAAATGCATGCTCCAGTGCGTCAAGTCGGGGGGCGGCGGCAAGTACTGGGTCTCGATCCAGTCGACGAGGAAGTCGGCCAGGGCTTGAGACTTGATCATGGTGCGGGGCTCGTAGAGGATGGTGTGGCCGGCTAGGTGGATCGCCCACTTGGCAACCTGGCCAGAGGCATCCCGACACCCTATGATTTCTCCGATAGGCGCCGTGCTGACCATGGTGATGACGTGCTCTTGTAAATACTGCTTCAGCTTCTTGGCGGTGAAGTACACGCCGTAACACATCTTCTGGTAGTGCGGGTAGTTCTGCTTGGAGATGGAGAGCACCTCGCTCAGGTAGTAGACTGGGCGCTGGACGGCTTGGATCTTGCCCTTCTCTGGTTGCTCGACCACCAGCACCGTGCTGACCGCTCATGAGGTCGCGACTATGTAGAGCAACAGCGGCTCCTTGTCGGTCGGCGCGGCCAGGACTGGTGCGGTGGAGAGCATGCGCTTGAGGTCTTGGAAGGCCTCGTCTGCCTTGTCGTTCCATCCGAACGGGCTCATCTTCTTCATCAGCTGGTAAAGGGGGAGCACCCTCTCGCCAAACCGGCTTAGAAACCGGCTGACCGAGGCCAAGCATCTGGTGAACTTCTGGACATTGCACAGCCGAGGCGGCTTGCGCATGCGCTCGATGGCCTTGATCTTCTCCGGGTTCGCCTCAATGCCGCGTTTTGAGAGGATGAAGCCGAGTAGCTTTCCGACCGGGACGCCGAAGACGCATTTTTCCGAGTTAAGCTTGACCTTGTATTCGCGGAGGTTGGTGAATGTTTCCTTCAATTCTTCGAGGAGCGTGAGGTGTTGCTTGGTCTTCACCACGATGTCGTCCACGTACACGTGGATATTGCGGCCGAGTTGCGGCAGCAGGCATTTCTGCATGCATCGTTGGAAGGTGGCGCCGGCATTCTTCAAGGCGAACGACATGGTGATGTAGCAATACGCCCCAAAGGGCGTGATGAAGGACGTCTTCAGGGCGTCGGCCGGGTCCAGCTTGATCTGGTGTAGCCAGAGTAAGCGTCCAGGAAGGACAGGAGCTCGCACCTGGCGGTCGAGTCGATGACTTGGTCGATTCATGGGAGAGCGAATAGATCCTTGGGACATGCCTTGTTGAGGCTGGTGTAATCGATACACATGCGCCAGGTCTTGTTCTTCTTCAGGACGAGGACTGGATTGGCCAGCCACTCGGGGTGAAACACTTTCATTATGAAACCGGCCGCCAAAAGCTTGGCGACCTCTTCACCAATGGTTCTTCTCTTCTCTTCGGAAAATCGTCGTAGGGGTTGACGGACAGGCTTGGCGTCCTTGCGGACGTGAAGTTTGTGCTCGGCGTACTTCCTTGGGATACCTGACATGTCCTTGAGGGTCCGTGCGAAGATATCTCGATTCTCACGGAGGAAGTCAAGGAGCTCGCCTTCCTATTTGATGTCAAGGCGGGCGCCTATGACAACGTACTTGTTGCAGCTGGGGTCTTCTGGGTTTAGCTTCACTTTCTTGGTCTCCTTGGAGGGTTTGAAGGTGGCCTCGTCAGCCGGGTCCTGGTTCGGGATCGACGCAGCGGAGGCCTCACCTGCCAGGGCGACGATCCGGTCGAGCTAGCGCCGCTCCTCGGCAATGACCAGCGACTCGGCCAACTTGGCGCCGTCTCGGGCGCACTCCAGGGACTTGCGGTAATCGCCGGTGATAGTGATGAGGCCCTTGGGACCCGGCATCTTCATCTTCAGATACGCGTAATGGGGAACCGCCATGAACTTGGCGAGCGCGGGCCGACCCAGCAATGCATGGTATGTGCTGGACAGGTCCACCACCTCGTACCAGATTGGTTCGCGTCGGAAGTGGCTGCTGTCACCGAACAGGGCATCGAGCCGGACCTGGTCAATGGGAGAGCAGGAGAGGCCGAGCACGATGCCGTGGAAGATTGTCCGGGTCGGCTCCAGGTCCTTGGCCTTGAGGCCGAGCTTGGTCATCGTGTCGCGGTAGAGGATGTTGATGCTGCTGCCGCCGTCGATGAGGACTTGGGAGAACTTGCATGTGCGCCACGCGACGATGGTGGGGTTGAGGACAAGGGCGTAACCACCCGGACTCGGCATGACCGTCGGGTGATCCTCCCGAGTTCATGTGATCGGGCGATCCGACCAATGCATGAACTCCAGCTTGGCCAGGACGACGGTGTTCACCTCCTGCCGAAGGAGGCGCTCGCTGCGCTTGTCATCGCTGAGGCTGGTGAAGACTACGTAGGCCGTTTTCTGGTCCGAGTGGGTGTTGTCGCGCATCGCACCGCCAGCTGGAGGAGGCGGTGGAGGTGGAAGCGGCTGCCCCGCGCCTGGAGCCGGAGCCGGAGGAGGCGGGATGTCGCCCCTCATGATGCGCTTGGTGATGGCGCACTGCCGAAGCGTGTGCGTGGAGGGTCTTGCGCCGCTGTGGTGCTTGCAGGGGGCGTCGATCATCTCTTCAAAACTCATGGCGGGTTGCCATGCCGTCTTGCCGGTCTACCGGCGCTTCACTGCCGGGTCCGCCGCGGGCTCGGTGGCCGCGACAAGCTGGTTGTCGTGGCGCTGCGCCGGCTGGTCGGCCTTGCGCTTGTTGTTCTGGTGATGCTGCTGTCGGCTGCTTTTGTCGGCCGGCTTCGGAGGGGGAACCGGCTTCGCCTTGCCGGCTTCATCCAGCGCCACCTGGATCTTCATGGCGGAGTCGTCGTTGATGTATTTTTCCGCCGTCACCATGAGCGTGGCCATGGTGGCCGGCTCAGAGCGTACGAGCTTGTGCTTGAGGAGGGTGCCGTCTAGGCACCCGCTGACGAAGTACTGGATCGCCTGGACTTCATGGACGCCCTCGCAGTTGTTCCGGAGCTCTGTCCAGCGCGCGGGGTACTCGCGACCGGTCTCTGTAGGCCATTGCACGCACATGGCGAGCTGGCTCGGGCAGCTGGGTCGCTTGTAGGTGCCCGTGAAGTTGTGGACGAAGGCTTCCTCGAAATCAACCCACGTGTTGATGCAGCCCATTGGCAGGCTATTCAATCATGTGCGGGCCGACCCTTGGAGCATGAGTAGTGCGTAGCGCACGACGAGATGATGATTGGCACCGGTGATGCCAATGGTCGTGGTGTAGTCGGTGAGCCAGTCTTCTAGCTTCACGGTCCCGTTGTACTTGGGGGTGTCGCGGGGGAGCATGAACCCTTTGGAGAAGGGCTCTTCCCGGATGCATGGGCCAAAGCACGCCGGCCCGATAGGGCCGCTCTCCTCCACCTCCAGGGAGCGAGCGAGCTGATCGAGGCGGTGGCGAGCGTCGGCGTCGGCGACGGCGCGTGGGCCGAGTCGACTTGCGGCCAGGCCATGGGGGGTCGGGTCGGTTGGGGCCAGACGCCGGCCATGCTGGCCGGGTCCGTGCTGGATGTCTGGGACGGGCTCGTCGCCCAATCCGCCGGCGGCTGTGGCGGCCGGATCGCGCCGAGTCCGGGCTCGGCCGGAGTGTGCCTCACCGAGTGGCGAGGAAGCTATATGTAGAAGTTCGCCGGGTCCGCCGAGGCGGGCGGAGCCGGATCTCGCCGGCTTGGCGAGCTGGTTGAGGCGGTCCTGCTGGGTGTTGGCCGCGTTGAGGAGTTCGCGCATCCGCCCGATGCGCTCCTTCAGCTCCTCACCCGTGAGCTGGTCTAGGCCGACTGCAGCTGCCTGGGCAGCGCACATGTTCTTCGCTAGGGTCTTGTAGACGGTCGGGACGGCGCCAAGAGCCCGGCCGATCACTCCTCCCCGGGCACGCACATCGGCGACCCGACTTGGCTTGGCCGCGGCAGGCGTGAATCCGTAGGCGGCATTGCGCTCCAGGTGAGCAGCGTCCAGGCGATGTTGAGTGGCGACGAGCGTCTCGGACAGGTCGAGCATCTGGTGGTGCCTTTCCTCCAGCTAGGTCGGGCCTTAGCGACGTTGGTGGCGTCGATGTAGGTGCCGATGGGGATGAGGAGGCTCTGCATCGCGGAGCGCAATGGATCGGACGGCTCGGTCCGTTCCGCTGTGGCCCTAGTTTCGGCGGCCTTCCTCGTCTTGCTCGACGAGGAGGAGGCGCCATCGCCGGTGACGAAGACCTCGACATGGACATCCATTGCCCCAGCGGAAATGCCGCCGCCGAGGGAGAGGGGGGAGTCGGAGTAGCTGAGCACCTCGCTGGGGTACTCGTCGGCCACGAACGCATCGAAGATGCGCAGCGCGGCGAAGGAGGCGGCGAGCGCGCCGACGACATCGTCCGCCAGCGTGACAGACTCATCGAAGTAGGAGAAGGGCTCGAGCTGCCCCACGATGGGCGCCAACTGTCATGGTGGGCGCACGGCAGATGCCAAGGGATGGCTAAAGAGAGGAGGAGGCTCGAAGGCGCTGGTGGGATCCAGAGGCGAGGTTGGCATGAGCGGGCGCGGGACGCCGGACATACCCAGGTTCGGGGCTCTCCGGAGAGATAGCACCCCTAGTCCTGCCGAGTGTAGTTGGATGTTTGATAGTACAATGTTGCTCGTGGAGCTGTATGGGGGAGGAAGGAATCTGGCCAAGGCTTGGGCTGCTCCTTCTCTCTGGTGTTGCTATTTCGGTGGCTAGTTCTGTGCTCACTTGCCATTCTCTCGTTACATGCCCGTATGAGCGTGGGCTCTGCGGGGTTTTATAGACCAACTCCCCAGGGGTACAATGGTAATGTTACAAGTCGTTGGGTCCGCATTGTCGGTGCTCGGGGACCCGGGCTGGGTCCTGCTGAGGGCTTGCGGTTCGCCGGGTTCCCCTAGGTGCGGGCCCCGCGTGCCTAGGGGGACTGTGCGTCATCTTGTCGATCGTCGGGGCGTGGCCGAGTCGAGTCGTGTACAGTGGCTCTCCGTCAGGTTGCCGCTTGCTGTCGTCAGTGGCGAGGGCGGGGACACTGTAGCCATGCTGGCCCTGGTCAGCGGGTAGGTGAGGGGCACTGTTGCCACGCTTCGGCTGACCAGAGGCATGGACGGGGCACTGTTGCCTTGGTCATCATTGATTGAAGACTCGTCCCATCGTACAGCCTGGATGGGACAGGAGCTGACCCATGCCGGATTACGGAGCACGTCATGGGTGGAGCTGGCTTGTCGAGGAAGCTTTGGTTGTGCCGGGTTCGGCTGTCTTGTGCTAGTTGTTGAGGCCGAGTCGACGCGTCTTGCCGGGTCGGAGAGTCTGGCCGGGTTGCGGGGCTTGGCCGGGTCGAGCGACCCGGCCAAGCGCATGCCGGTTTGAGGGGCGGTGCCAGCCACGTTGTTTTTGAAGAGGATCCGGGTTCCGTTGCCTGCCCGGGGTTCATCCCCCCGACAAAGGGTGAGGGTGTGCAGATCCAGGAGCGGTTGAGCCGCATTATGGACCGCGGTCTAGTTGCGCCTCCGTCCGTTCCCATGGTATTTTAAGTGAGTAGTTGTGTACGCACGACACAAATTTCACCGCCTTTTTGGGGCTTGGACGGAGGACGAATTGCTAGCTGAGCTCTGAATGAGCCGGACGGTCCTGTTGCAGCATAGCTCGGACTCGCTTTACGTTTTCCGGGGGCCTTATTGCCGCATTGAGTTTTTGCCTAAGAAGGATATTCTGTATCTCTGTTGCGAGGGTCGCGGTGTGCTCCTCAGTACGGAGGGAGCGCTCCGTATTTCCATTGGCTGTTATGACACCACAAGGACCGGCATCTTGAGCTTAAGATATGCGTAGTGCGGCACCGTGTTGAAACGAGCAAATGCGGTTCGTCCGAGTGGTGCATGATAACCACTGCGGAAGGGGACAATGTCAAACATTAATTCTTCGCTTCGAAAATTATTCAGGGATCCAAAGACCACTTCCAGTGTGATCGAGCCCGTACAGAAGGCCTCTACACCTGGTATGACACCTTTAAAGGTGGTTTTTGTGGGCTTGATTCTTGAGGGATCAATACCCATTTTGCGCACTATATCCTGATAGAGCAGGTTCAGGCTGCTACCGCCGTCCATGAGGACGCGTGTGAGGTGGAATCCGTCGATAATAGGGTCTAGCACCAGTGCGGCTGAACCGCCATGATGGGTACTAGTCGGATGGTCCCTTCGATCAAAGGTGATCGGATAGGAGGACCACGTGTTGTATTTTGGGGCGACTGGCTCCATCGCGTAGACGTCCCTTAGTGCGCGCTTCCGCTCCCTTTTGGGTATATGGGTAGCATATATCATGTTTAACGTTTTCACTTGAGGAGGAAACTTCTTTTGTCCTCCTATGTTCGATGGCCGGGGCTCCTCGTCGTTGTCGCTTTGTGATCCATTTTCTCTGTTTTCGGTATTTAACTTGCCGGCCTGTTTAAAGACCCAACATTCTCTGTTCGTATGATTGGCCGGTTTATCGATGGTGCCGTGGATTTGGCATGGATGATCGAGTATGCGGTCCAAGCTGGACGGGCCCGGGTTGTTTCTGTTAAATGGCTTTTTCCGTTGACCGGACTTAGAGCCGCTGAATCCGGCATTGACAGCCGTGTCTTCAGAGTTATCGCCATTATTTCGCCGTTTGTTTTTACTGCGTCAGGGCTTGCTGTTACTGTCTCTGGCTTTGGAAGTGCCAGGCTTACTTGAGGTGCTATTGCTACGAGCTAACCAGCTATCCTCGCCTGCGCAAAAGCGGTCATAAGCGTCGTAAGGGCTGCCACGGACTTTGGCTTCTCTTGACCAAGGTGTCGGGCGAGCCACTCGTCGCGGGTGTTATGTTTAAAGGCCGCTAGGGCTTCAGCATCCGGACAGTAGACGATTTGGTTCTTTTTAGTTAATAATCGAGTCCAGAATTTCCTGGATGACTCTCCGGGTCGTTGGATTATATGACTTAAGTCATCGGCATCCGGAGGTCGTACATAGGTGCCTTGGAAGTTGTCAAGAAATGCGTCTTCCAGGTTCTCCCAACTGCCGATATAGTTTTCGGGCAGGCTGTTCAACCAGTACCGAGCTGGTCCCTTAAGTTTTAGCGGGAGGTACTTGATGGCATGGAGATCATCGCCGCGGGCCATATGTATATAGAGAAGGAAGTCCCCGATCCATACCGCGGGGTCTGTTGTCCCATCATATGATTCGATATTTACAGGTGTTCCATTACTTCATCAGTGAAGCATAGGGGGTGTGCGGCACCTCATGTCGGGCTACATCGCGACGTAGCTCGAATGGAGCCGGTCTGCGGTATTCAGCCCCGACAGGTGTGTATTTGTTGTATCTGATGTAGTGGCCGTCGTTGCGCGTTGGGGCACACCCCCGTGATCCGTAGATCGATTTGGTTTGGCCTTCTTTATTCTCCAAGTCATACCGCAGGACATGTGTGTATCCCCGAGTTGTTGTGTTTCTATTTGTTCGGCGACGTGATGCCGGCTTGTGTTCAGGCTGAGTTGCCGCTTTGTCTCGACCATGTGGTGGTCTGTCAGCCGCATCATACGCTGGTAGTGTTGGCTCCAACGCCTCGTCGTCGAATTGAGGTAGCAATTTGCGCTTCGGGTAACTTTTGGTTGGGCGCTCGAGTCTGTATTCCTCGGCTGCCGGGACCTTAGTCCATCTATCAGTGAGCAGATCTTGATCAGCTTGAAGCTGCTGCTTCTTCTTCTTCAGGCTCCTTGCCGTGGCTATAAGGCGGCGCTTAAAGCGCTCCTGCTCGACGGGATCCTCCGGCACGATAAATTCTTCGTCTCCGAGGCTCACCTCGTCCTCAGAGAGAGGCATGTAGTTGTTGTCCTCCAAGTCATTGTTCATGGCCTGTTCATCGGGGCTGGCTTGCCCATCTTCCCGTTCGGCCTGTTCGAAACTTGGCTTGGCGGGGTCTTCATTGTCTTCGGCATCGTCCGGAGTGCTGTTCTCTCCTGTGTCGGTATCGCTGTTTTTATCATGGCATGATTTAGAGCGACGCCACTGACGTCGGCGCTTAGACTGCTTCTCGGGAAGTTTGTCATCAGTTGCATCTTGTATGTCATCGCCATTGTCTTCTTTGGGTGTATCCACCATGTATATATCGTATGAGGAGGTGGTTGTCCAGCGCCTAGTGGGCGGTGGTTCCTGTTCTTCTCCGGCATCGTCATTCATACCATTGATGTCTTCGGAGTCGAAATCAAGCATGTCGGTCAAATCATCGACAGTGACTATCAAGTGGGTGGTGGGTGGGCAACGAAGTTCTTCGTCGTCTGCTTCCCACTCAAGCCGGACATAGTTCGGCCAGGAATCTCCTGACAAGGAGAGAGACTTTAATGAGTTTAACTTGTCACCTAGGGCGAGTGTTGGAAGATGTCCGCGGAGCTGAACTCTAAGATCGGCGCCCAGTCAGAGTCGATGGGTGCGGATTCACGCGGTTCGGAGCCTGTAACCGGAGACGAGTCCGAGGTTCTGATGACACAGGCCTCGTTGGAGGTCAAATCTGTGTTCGGCTCTAGCACCGTTGAGTCTGCGGCTTCCATGGCAGGGTTGAGCCTCCGGCCCTCGGATGGTGCGCTACGCTCTGGATCTAGGGCCAGTGCGGTTACAGGCGTAATCTCCCGCACACCATCTGATGACAAGTTTAAGTCATGTTCATCGTGGCGGCAGGCCGCAGCTGTCATGGGCTCAAATCCGTCGAAGATCAAGTCTCCGCGGATGTCGGCGGTGTAGTTCAAGCTTCCAAACTTGACCTGATGGCCAGGGGTGTAGCTGTCAATCTGCTCCAGATGGCCAAGCGAGTTGGCCCGCAGTGCGAAGCCGCCGAAAATGAAGATTTGTCCGGGGAGAAAAACTTTACCCTGGACTGCGTTGTTGTAGACGATCGGAGGAGCCATCAAGCCTTATGGTGACGACACAGTGGAACTCTCAATGGAAGCACCAATGTCGGTGTCAAAACCGGCGGATCTCGGGTCGGGGGTCCCGAACTGTGCGTCTAAGGCTAATGGTAACAGGAGGCGGGTGACACGATGTTTACCCAGGTTCGGGCCCTCTCGATGGAGGTAATACCCTACTTCCTACTTGATTGATCTTGATGATATGAGTATTACAAGAGTAGATCTACCATGAGATCTTAGAGGCTAAACCCTAGAAGCTAGCCTATGGTTATGATTGTTGTTGTCCTACGGACTAAACCCTCCGGTTTACATAGACACCGGAGGGGCCTGGGGTTACACAGAGTCAGTTACAGAGAAAGGAATCTTCATATCTGAATCGCCAAGCTTGCCTTCCACGCAAAGGAGAGTCCCATCCGGACACGGGACGAAGTCTTCTATCTTGTATCTTCATAGTCCCACAGTCCGGCATTCACATATAATCCGGCTTTCTGAGGACCCCTTAATCCAGGACTCCCTCAGCGTGCGCTGGCGCTGGTGCTCGCGCTTGAGGGCAGTGTGGTGACATGGCGCAGGCAGGGCGGCATGGCACGGGGTGCAGCTACACGTGTCCTTTGGTGGAGGGAGGGCACTTCTTCATCCTGCTCGGCGGCCGGCGGCCAGGGCCGCGGTTCCAGTGGATGGCTCCTATGGCGGCGTCTCCAGGCGTGAGGTGGCAAGGATCTGGTGGGAAAGGGGGTCATTTGTGTCGCGGCATCTCCAGGCATGCTAAGGCTAGGCTCCCTACCTCAGCGCTCAGACCCGGCCAGCCCGGATGAGGAGAGGTGGCAGCCCTCCCGTCGCTGCTCGCATGCTACGTGATTTTTGGGCCAGGTGTTGTGGTGCAGTGGTTGCTGCTCGACTTCGTCGGCAGGAGGTGTGGAGCTCATATTTGGCTCGCCAAGGGCTGGTCGACGTAGTGGTGCCGCTCGGAGGTGGAGCAGCGACGGCAAGTGCGATGGTGGTCCATGTGTGGCAATGGTGCGATTGCTATGCAGGCATGCACGATCAGCAGAGGTGTTGCGTGGGAGTGGAGGTTTCACCGCTCCAGGCTAAATATTGTCCGATTCTTGCTGGCAGGCAGCGGTGGCGCCCGTGGGTGTCGTTATCTTCCTTAGAGGAGCCGTTGTGGAGATTTGTGCATCCTTAACTCTTGGATCAAGATCTTTGGGAAAAAGTCAGGATCCTCTGTTGGATCAGGCGGCGGTGTCGTCTTCTGTCAGGACCCCGATCCTAAGTCACACCGATCTAGCATGTAACACATCATATCACTTTGCGGCCTCACGCACGGTATTCCCACGGGTGCCACCTTACCTGGCCCGGGACCGTTTGCGCCTTTTGGCTCACGTATATGATAGTGCCGCTAGCATCCATATGACAAAGAACCCGGGCTGACATGGCTAGTCGTGAACCCAAAGTGGCACTAACTTACAGGGACAGGCATACATGACCCAACAACGAACGTGTCGGTCATCAGCGAGTGAATCCGGGATGTAGCAACTGGGCTAGCAGGACTCCAGTAAACCGGGCTGTAGCAGGCTAACAGGACTCTGGTAGACACCGCGTGACATTTCCCCGAAGGGACAGACACAGGAACGAAGAAGGACACATGCCGGCCAGCCTAAGTGTTCCGGAGTAGTAGCAAGCTACCAGGGCTCAGTGGAAGCACTAGGAGACATTTCCCGGTAAGAGAGGCTACCAAGGATAAACAACTAGATAGTCAGATCCCACACATACCAAGCATTTCAATAACATACACACAATATGCTCGATATGTGCAAATACAACATGGCATCACAACATGACTCTACGACTCAAGTATTTTATTCAATAGGCTCCGAGGAGCGAGATATTACAAACATGGGTCTCATGACCCAACAATCAGAGCATACAAGTCAAAGCACATGCGGAAGCTTAACATGTCTGAGTACAGACATCTAGAAATGAAAAAGGCTGAGAAGCCTGACTATCTACCAGATCCTGCCGAGGGCACAAGATCGTAGCTGAGGTAACAAGCTAAACGTCAAAGTCCATGTGGAACTACTAGCGAGACTGAAGTCTCTCTGCAAAAACATAAATTAAGCAACATGAGTACAAATGTACCCAGCAAGACTTACATCAGATCTAACTACATATGCATCATTATCAACAAGGGGATGGTGGGGTTTAACTGCAGCAAGCCAGCTTTGACTCGGTGGCTATCCTAAACTACGACTGCAAGTAACTCTTTTGAGGTGGCGCACACGAGTCCACATATTCACCATATCAATACACCACTATGAATCCGCTCCCGTCTTCCTTCGAGAACGCCATCCATAGCACTCACGCTTATCTTGCATATTTTAGAGTATCCACTTTCACTTGTCTATGAACTGTACAGGCAACCTAGAAGTCCTTTACCGCGGACACGGCTATTCGAATAGATCTTATTAACCCTGCAGGGGTGTACTTCTTCACACACGCTCTCACCACTTACCGCCGTTTACACGACATGTACTCGGCAACCTTCAAGCGGAAGCCCAGCGAGGGTGTCGGCCACGACCTGACTAACCACACAAGTCTATCATCCAGGTTTATCGCCTATTGAGGTTCCACCCGCAAGGAGATCCGGCCGGGGTGTCGCTCACGGCCCCAAACGATGTGTGCAGGGTTCCCAAGCCCACCTCGACGGGTGGATCTACGCTTGGTACACCGTGCCATGGTGCCTAGTCTGTCCCAAGCCCACATGTACCGGGTGCCACTTGGTAGACTACTAACACTACCTACAAACACCAGAAACTAGTTGCAACTCCTGGACAGAGATCAAGTTGATTAATAAGCCGAGAGGGGCACTTAAGCATTCCAATGCGTGGTAGTAGCTGATCATGGATCACAAACACAGAACTCAGTTCCTGAGGACGGCCGCAATGAGACAACCCACCATGTACTCCTACATGGCCTCTCACCGCTACCTTTACCAAATTGTGTTCACACACTTAGCTCTCAACAGTAGGACATGTTCACACACCTCCGATTCATCCCTAATGAATCAGACCTGACACAACTCTAAGCAATAGCAGGCATGACAAACAAGCATGAATGAGTAGGCACATCAGGGCTCAAACAACTCCTACTCATGCTAGTGGGTTTCATCTATTTACCGTGGCAATGACAGGTCATGCAGAGGATAAGGGGTTCAGCTACCGCAGCAAGTAACAAAGATGTCGTTGCTGTCCTAATGCAGTAAAAGAGAGCAGGAGCAAGAGAGTGGGATTGTATCGGAATGAACAAGGGGGTTTTGCTTGCCTGGCACTTCTGAAGATAGTATAGCTCTTCATCGGTGTCATTGATCACATCGTCGGAACCACGTCTATCAAGAGGGGACAAACACCGACAAACAAGGAAGAAACACAATCAATGCAATGCACAATATGATGCATGATCATGACATGTCAATATGCTGTGATTTGAGCTAATGCATCTAGTAGTAGGTTAAATGGAGTTGGTTTGAATCCAAGATTCAAATTCAAACTCCACATGTGGTTATTTAAATGCCATTCATACCATTTGTCCTAAACAATAGTCATAAATTGTTCTAACATGCATGAAACCAGTACAGATGGATAGATTGGATTTTTTTGATCATTTTGCATATATAAATTATTTCATTTGGAGTTACGGTTGATTTTCTATGAATTTAACAAGTTTGGGATATTTTCTGAAATTTCCTGAATTAAAATTAATCCAGAAAATGAGTTATGGCGTCAGCACTACGTCACTGTGACGTCAGCAGTCAACGGGGCGGGTTCAGGTCAAACCTGACCAGTGGGGTCCACTGCTCAGTGACTGGGGCTGATTAGTGTCGCTGACATGTGGACCCAGTCAACAGCCATGTCAGCAGGGTCAACTCTGACGCGTGGGTCCCGCTGAGTTAATCTAAACTAAACAGGAAATAAAACCCGGGGTTAATTAGGGCATGGGGCCCATGTGTCAGTGAGCTATGGGTTTAGTTAGTGGCGTCATTAGCCACTAATGGCGGTGCCACGTCAGCTCGCCGGAGTGTCGCCGGCGACGACCAAAAACGCGGCGGGGACGCACTGGGGTGGCTCGGGTTTCGCCTACAGGCCACGGTTTGAGCCGCAATTGGTCTCTATGGCTAGCTGGAGCTCGCGCGCATCTAATGGAGCAAGCAGTGTGTGCGGGGGTGGCCGGAGATAACGCGGCGAGCAGCGCGTCGGTGGCCGGAGCTCGGGGGTGCACGGGAATGCGTCTGCAGCGTGCAAACGCACGAACTAATGCGCTCAAGAGCCTCTATGCGATGTGATAAGCACAACGAACGCACACACGGGGCCGTTTGGTCACCGGGGCCACGCCGGCGACGAGCTCGTGCGGCGGAGCGTCTCGGCTCCGGTGGAGGGGGCGGCTAGAGCTCGAAATCGGGCATGGAGTTAGGGGGAAATGAAGCAGGGGCTCACATGGAGTCGGTAGGGCGGCTCAGCAAGCTCGGGGAGGTCCAGACGGCGGAGGAATCACGGCGGCGATCATCGGGACCCGATGATGAAGATGGCATCGATGGCGGCACTCCGAGGGCCTTCCAGTCGCGTGGATCAGCGGGGACGGCATAGTGGATGACGGCGGAGCTCGTGGGCCGGTCGGGGAAGCGAGGGGGATGCAGTGGACACGGCGGCAGCGAACGGCGGCGAGGCGCGCTCGGGGAAGGGACTAGAGGGCGAGGGAGAGAGCAGAGAGTGAGGGAGAGAAGCGAGGGGTCGCGGGGCGTCCTCGTGGCGTCGCTAGAAGGGCCGGAAGCCCCTCGGTGGCAAGCAGGAGGTGGCCAGGGGCAGCGCGCGGGTGACAGGCAGCAGCCTGCCTGCTCTGGCAAGAGGAGGAAGACGACAGGGAACCCCTGATGGGTTGGGCTGGCTTTGCCCAGCTTGGCTGCTACAGTGGTGGGCTGGCTGGGCTGCCAGGTAAGTCCAGGTGAGCTCTTTCTCTCTCTCTCTCTCTCTCTCTCTCTCTCTCTCTCTCTCTCTATTTTTTTTCTCTTTTCTATTATTCTGTAATCTTTAGGGCTTTTCTTAAAAATACCTAGACCCTTTCAAAAATCACTAAACTGCACATGCCCACTGTATAGAATATATCCAACATGGAACATTTCAGTTTAGGAGTATTTGGACATTTAAAATATGTTATAGAATTTAATGTCCAAATTCAAATACTTATGATTTAATTCAGTGACCTTAGGATGACCTAGAAAATTGTGCACCATTTTTGTCAGAGGTTTAAGACCAAGGCAAAGATGATGAACATTTTAGAAGGGCATTTCAAGTTCATTGAAAATGATTTTATGTTGAACCTATTTGATTTGATCTGGTGCTAGGGTTTGATCAGTCACCATTTCAAGTTTCAAAAGAATTTAAACATGATGCAACAGACAAGTGCTAGCCTAGTGCAAGGTAAGGCTAGGGATGTGACAACTCACCCCCACTAAACAAGAATCTCGTCTCGAGATTCAAGCGTAGGGTAAGATGACGGGGGACGCAAACTAACACAATCTTCACGATCCAAGGTGCACTTCATGAGAAAAAGTTGATTCGATCACCATCTTTGTCCCGTCGTCTTGCTCTGAGAACTCCAACTAGCATGACAGCAAGAAGAAAGGGAAAACCCTAGAAGGATCGATCTCCTCAAAGAACGAACAACTCAGGATCAACTCACGGAGTGAGACATTGAAACATCTCACAAGTTGAGACGCGAAGCACACATCTAGAGGGGTGGAGTGGAACAAATGACGAGGGTTCACTAGGTAGACAACAATTCCACACCTAAGAGGGTGGTGAACGGTTGTCAACGTAGCGAGGAGTTGAGTTGTCATGATACCACAACGAGACACCTTAGGGATGGTGACTCATAGATATATCCCCTTAAGTGGCAAAAAGAATTACCTTTGATTCAGAGATCATTGAAACTCTTTATACCAGCCTAAGGCAATTCTCGAGCGATCGTTTGGAGGGTTTCGGTAGAATGGCATACCCGGATTAGAATAGATTATGTGGATTACCTTGTTGAAAACAACACATGGGATGATTTTGCTTGAGCGTGCTCTCAAGAACTTGAGCAATTCCATAATCATCATAGTTCTACCAACATCTATGAAAAGAATGTTAATACAACTACATACTACCATGATGAATAACGATGGAGGATGCAGATGGAAAGGAAGACAACACTTTCTCAGATTTCACCCTAACAATGCCAAGGAAACAAAATCTGGATGATCGACCGAGGGACATTTAGCACTCCGCTTCTAATGTTCTCCTTGATGTACTAGGTACCACGGTCAATGCTTAAAAGCATCAACATGACCATCAAGTAAAGGTCGGACTTCGGGAACACAAAAAATCCATAAGGAACAACTAGGGAGTAAATCCTACGAAATCCTTATGGGGAGGTGGCTAACTTCCTCAAACAAGATACTACAATAATAGGTCTTCCGGCTGGGTGTGTTGGCCACGACATCCACTTTACCGGTTATCGAGAGACCAATATTATAGTCCTTGGGAGATGTTCCAACCATCATATCTGCCTGAGATTCAGATCTGGTTGGTGTCAGGATATTCCAGACAGCATGTCTAGAAAAGAAAGGTTGCAACACAAGTCGACGAGATGACATTGCGAGATTCTCGGGAGATGAACTACGGTAGCAAGCTCCAAAACATGAGCTGGTTCTGCTACAAACCTGTGAACACGCTGTCCAAGACAAGCATGACCATGTAGTAGTCTTATAATAAAACACTACCGAGTTCTGGTTGGGAAACCATCATTGCGGATAACGAAGTCCTTGCAGAAGGCATGCTCTTAAGAAGGAACTTCTTCTCCTTGAACAAATCAATCAGTGGCTTGGTGTGCTAGGGACACATATGGAATGAAGGTTGCGAGCCTGTCAAACCATAGCATACTTCGCACATGCATGACTGACTTGGGATGGTACCAGGGAAACAAAAACAATCTTTCTCGAACTCACGGCGGCAACTTGCTCCAAATGCATGTGAATCAGAGAAAGTCACTTGTTTCATCCAACATATTCTTCACGAATGGGACATGAAGATAATGCTTATAAAAGTTTCCAACACTAGGTTGATGTTCAACATGAATCATGGGGGAGACAAAATGCTGCTGATGGGCTCAACAGTAACTCATCGGAATTTCCATATCACTGGACTTCCGCCATCATGTGAACACGATGATAGTATTGGTCAGACCAAAAGGTGTAGTGGTGTATGCTCGAGGGATCAACCATGAGTAAGACAACATTACGAATATCGTTGGTTCTAACTTGATTTGATGATAGCCCACACTCAAATCTAGGTTTGGACAAGACAATAGGTTCAACAACTGATCACGGGGATCAGTCGATGAAGATATCATCTTTCTTCAACACACACACACACTCACACTCAAGGATATCCCTTAGTGATGAACTAAGTCGGACAAGCTTTTATCTTCCAACTCTCCAAGTTATTGTTTGGCTTAACCAACTAGCTCAGGGGTATCCCACACAGATTCTTGGAGAATGGGTTTGGAGGAAAACCAACATGATCACGAACCCAACATAGCGGTCAGGTGACGACCTGGTGATACTTCCGAGAAGATATACAGAAAATCACGAACCACCGATATGTTACTAAGCTCGAGAGCAATCTTGCTTTCCAGGCAAGATGATATGATCAAATGAGCAGGCGATTGACAAAATCCTAACTCACCGATCGAAGAGTGCACCAACAATAAGGACTAGATAGCACAATCTATCTTAGAATGATGATTCAAGAACCAACACACTAAGAATGAAATTATTGTCCTTTAACTACCAAGCGACACAGTTGCTAGGAGTATTGAGTTCACACATCATGATTCACTTGTTAGTACTCCGGTTGCAACAACACGGAACCGAGGAATGAGTAATGATGGCGAGAGTATCACTAAATCAAGAATTCATAGGATGGTGTGCAATTCCCATGATAATCTTAATATAAAGATGGTAACACTCCAGGGTGGAACAGAACAAAAACTGGATTAGTATTTTGATCTGCGGAGTACAACTGCTTTGACCCAATCCTGGATATGGATGAGGTACTGGAGTTTGTTTCTCCTAGTCACTCTAGAATAGAATGGCTTGACAGACCACAAGAATAACGGGCATCGATGAACACGAGGCACAACTACTCCTGACTATCAATTGATAGACGGGGGTCAGAATACAAATAAAGAGGGACAACTCAAAGGAACATATGATTTTCTGAGTTGTGGATGCATGGATTAACATGTCAAACGAGTTCAACATATTTCTTCCGGACAACCCATGCGGAAAGGTAGAACTGGCAGAGTCACAACATAGAATCGAGAACTCATCAAGAGCTCTGGTTGTGATCTTTTGCTTCAAAGAACTTCTGCCATAAACGGTTCATAGTATTTGGAAGAAGGAAATACCACGGACCTCGAGGACTAACGCAAAGGTTACTAATAACCTAAGGGAGCTAGCAATTACTATCAACATGAAGTAAGTAGGGTGAATCTCAGGTTCAAAACCCAGGAATAGAATGCCTACTAACTAAATGGCATCACGGGATGCTTTCGAGAATGACGGCCAGAATCATCACACTGGAAACACAAAACATGGCTAGACTACTAGGTGATACTCTAGACACCTAGGGTCATAATAATAGCTCCAACATATACGTCGAGGCAATAGAGTACCTCAACTCACTGATTAGTATGGTTAATCTGGCCCAACGGGACATCGGGAACAGGAGGAAGGGATTTGCAAATGCATCAGACTATTTAGAAACTTGGGATGACTCGGACAGCATAATGGTTGTAAATGCTCAAAAAAGGATTTGAGACATTCACACAAGGATTTGCATAGTCACTCAACAACATCATATCAAGGTTCTCGTTCAATTGATAACATACCAAAGTAGTAGAAACTAAACTGAGGCTTGGAACCAACAATCCTAAGAATCTACGGATTAGTAACACGTGATCCTGATAGAAAGAAGAGAAAGCCTAGTTTCTTAACCCCATAGGAAGATATGATGACTCGGATCAGAAGGCATAAGGTATAAGGAGTAAAAAGAGCCTTACGTTCCATCCCACAATCAATTCCCTTATATAAGTAAAGAATTTCTAGACTCAACTTTGACCAGTTTGGCTTGGTAATCCTATAGGCAGTCAAGCTCTGATACCAAAGCTGTCAGGACCCCGATCCTAAGTCACACCGATCTAGCATGTAACACATCATATCACTTTGCGTCCTCACGCACGGTATTCCCACGGGTGCCACCTTACCTGGCCCGGGACCGTTTGCGCCTTTTGGCTCACGTATATGATAGTGCCGCTAGCATCCATATGACAAAGAACCCGGGCTGACATGGCTAGTCGTGAACCCAAAGTGGCACTAACTTACAGGGACAGGCATACATGACCCAACAACGAACGTGTCGGTCATCAGCGAGTGAATCTGGGCTGTAGCAACTGGGCTAGCAGGACTCCAGTAAACCGGGCTGTAGCAGGCTAACAGGACTCTGGTAGACACCGCGTGACATTTCCCCGAAGGGACAGACACAGGAACGAAGAAGGACACATGCCGGCCAGCCTAAGTGTTCCGGAGTAGTAGCAAGCTACCAGGGCTCAGTGGAAGCACTAGGAGACATTTCCCGGTAAGAGAGGCTACCAAGGATAAACAACTAGATAGTCAGATCCCACACATACCAAGCATTTCAATAACATACACACAATATGCTCGATATGTGCAAATACAACATGGCATCACAACATGACTCTACGACTCAAGTATTTTATTCAATAGGCTCCGAGGAGCGAGATATTACAAACATGGGTCTCATGACCCAACAATCAGAGCATACAAGTCAAAGCACATGCGGAAGCTTAACATGTCTGAGTACAGACATCTAGAAATGAAAAAGGCTGAGAAGCCTGACTATCTACCAGATCCTGCCGAGGGCACAAGATCGTAGCTGAGGTAACAAGCTAAACGTCAAAGTCCACGTGGAACTACTAGCGAGACTGAAGTCTCTCTGCAAAAACATAAATTAAGCAACATGAGTACAAATGTACCCAGCAAGACTTACATCAGATCTAACTACATATGCATCATTATCAACAAGGGGATGGTGGGGTTTAACTACAGCAAGCCAGCTTTGACTCGGTGGCTATCCTAAACTACGACTGCAAGTAACTCTTTTGAGGTGGCGCACACGAGTCCACATATTCACCATATCAATACACCACTATGGATCCGCTCCCGTCTTCCTACGAGAACGCCATCCATAGCACTCACGCTTATCTTGCATATTTTAGAGTATCCACTTTCACTTGTCTATGAACTGTACAGGCAACCTAGAAGTCCTTTACCGCGGACACGGCTATTCGAATAGATCTTATTAACCCTGCAGGGGTGTACTTCTTCACACACGCTCTCACCACTTACCGCCGTTTACACGACATGTACTCGGCAACCTTCAAGCGGAAGCCCAGCGAGGGTGTCGGCCACGACCTGACTAACCACACAAGTCTGTCATCCAGGTTTATCGCCTATTGAGGTTCCACCCGCAAGGAGATCCGGCCGGGGTGTCGCTCACGGCCCCAAACGATGTGTGCAGGGTTCCCAAGCCCACCTCGACGGGTGGATCTACGCTTGGTACACCGTGCCATGGTGCCTAGTCTGTCCCAAGCCCACATGTACCGGGTGCCACTTGGTAGACTACTAACACTACCTACAAACACCAGAAACTAGTTGCAACTCCTGGACAGAGATCAAGTTGATTAATAAGCCGAGAGGGGCACTTAAGCATTCCAATGCGTGGTAGTAGCTGATCATGGATCACAAACACAGAACTCAGTTCCTGAGGACGGCCGCAATGAGACAACCCACCATGTACTCCTACATGGCCTCTCACCGCTACCTTTACCAAATTGTGTTCACACACTTAGCTCTCAACAGTAGGACATGTTCACACACCTCCGATTCATCCCTAATGAATCAGACCTGACACAACTCTAAGCAATAGCAGGCATGACAAACAAGCATGAATGAGTAGGCACATCAGGGCTCAAACAACTCCTACTCATGCTAGTGGGTTTCATCTATTTACTGTGGCAATGACAGGTCATGCAGAGGATAAGGGGTTCAGCTACCGCAGCAAGTAACAAAGATGTCGTTGCTGTCCTAATGCAGTAAAAGAGAGCAGGAGCAAGAGAGTGGGATTGTATCGGAATGAACAAGGGGGTTTTGCTTGCCTGGCACTTCTGAAGATAGTATAGCTCTTCATCGGTGTCATTGATCACATCGTCGGAACCACGTCTATCAAGAGGGGACAAACACCGACAAACAAGGAAGAAACACAATCAATGCAATGCACAATATGATGCATGATCATGACATGTCAATATGCTGTGATTTGAGCTAATGCATCTAGCAGTAGGTTAAATGGAGTTGGTTTGAATCCAAGATTCAAATTCAAACTCCACATGTGGTTATTTAAATGCCATTCATACCATTTGTCCTAAACAATAGTCATAAATTGTTCTAACATGCATGAAACCAGTACAGATGGATAGATTGGATTTTTTTGATCATTTTGCATATATAAATTATTTCATTTGGAGTTACGGTTGATTTTCTATGAATTTAACAAGTTTGGGATATTTTCTGAAATTTCCTGAATTAAAATTAATCCAGAAAATGAGTTATGGCGTCAGCACTACGTCACTGTGACGTCAGCAGTCAACGGGGCGGGTTCAGGTCAAACCTGACCAGTGGGGTCCACTGCTCAGTGACTGGGGCTGATTAGTGTCGCTGACATGTGGACCCAGTCAACAGCCACGTCAGCAGGGTCAACTCTGACGCGTGGGTCCCGCTGAGTTAATCTAAACTAAACAGGAAATAAAACCCGGGGTTAATTAGGGCATGGGGCCCATGTGTCAGTGAGCTATGGGTTTAGTTAGTGGCGTCATTAGCCACTAATGGCGGTGCCACGTCAGCTCGCCGGAGTGTCGCCGGCGACGACCAAAAACGCGGCGGGGACGCACTGGGGTGGCTCGGGTTTCGCCTACAGGCCACGGTTTGAGCCGCAATTGGTCTCTATGGCTAGCTGGAGCTCGCGCGCATCTAATGGAGCAAGCAGTGTGTGCGGGGGTGGCCGGAGATAACGCGGCGAGCAGCGCGTCGGCGGCCGGAGCTCGGGGGTGCACGGGAATGCGTCTGCAGCATGCAAACGCACGAACTAATGTGCTCAAGAGCCTCTATGCGATGTGACAAGCACAACGAACGCACACACGGGGCCGTTTGGTCACCGGGGCCACGCCGGCGACGAGCTCGTGCGGCGGAGCGTCTCGGCTCCGGTGGAGGGGGCGGCTAGAGCTCGAAATCAGGCATGGAGTTAGGGGGAAATGAAGCAGGGGCTCACATGGAGTCGGTAGGGCGGCTCAGCAAGCTCGGGGAGGTCCGGACGGCGGAGGAATCACGGCGGCGATCATCGGGACCCGATGATGAAGATGGCATCGATGGCGGCACTCCGAGGGCCTTCCAGTCGCGTGGATCAGCGGGGACGGCATAGTGGATGACGGCGGAGCTCGTGGGCCGGTCGGGGAAGCGAGGGGGATGCAGTGGACACGGCGGCAGCGAACGGCGGTGAGGCGCGCTCGGGGAAGGGACTAGAGGGCGAGGGAGAGAGCAGAGAGTGAGGGAGAGAAGCGAGGGGTCGCGGGGCGTCCTCGTGGCGTCGCTAGAAGGGCCGGAAGCCCCTCGGTGGCAAGCAGGAGGTGGCCAGGGGCAGCGCGCGTGTGACAGGCAGCAGCCTGCCTGCTCTGGCAAGAGGAGGAAGACGACAGGGAACCCCTGATGGGTTGGGCTGGCTTTGCCCAGCTGGGCTGCTGCAGTGGTGGGCTGGCTGGGCTGCCAGGTAAGTCCAGGTGAGCTCTTTCTCTCTCTCTCTCTCTCTCTCTCTCTCTCTCTCTATTTTTTTTCTCTTTTCTATTATTCTGTAATCTTTAGGGCTTTTCTTAAAAATACCTAGACCCTTTCAAAAATCACTAAACTGCACATGCCCACTGTATAGAATATATCCGACATGGAACATTTCAGTTTAGGAGTATTTGGACATTTAAAATATGTTATAGAATTTAATGTCCAAATTCAAATACTTATGATTTAATTCAGTGACCTTAGGATGACCTAGAAAATTGTGCACCATTTTTGTCAGAGGGTTAAGACCAAGGCAAAGATGATGAACATTTTAGAAGGGCATTTCAAGTTCATTGAAAATGATTTTATGTTGAACCTATTTGATTTGATCTGGTGCTAGGGTTTGATCAGTCACCATTTCAAGTTTCAAAAGAATTTAAACATGATGCAACAGACAAGTGCTAGCCTAGTGCAAGGTAAGGCTAGGGATGTGACAACTCACCCCCACTAAACAAGAATCTCGTCTCGAGATTCAAGCGTAGGGTAAGATGACGGGGGACGCAAACTAACACAATCTTCACGATCCAAGGTGCACTTCATGAGAAAAAGTTGATTCGATCACCATCTTTGTCCCGTCGTCTTGCTCTGAGAACTCCAACTAGCATGACAGCAAGAAGAAAGGGAAAACCCTAGAAGGATCGATCTCCTCAAAGAACGAACAACTCAGGATCAACTCACGGAGTGAGACATTGAAACATCTCACAAGTTGAGACGCGAAGCACACATCTAGAGGGGTGGAGTGGAACAAATGACAAGGGTTCACTAGGTAGACAACAATTCCACACCTAAGAGGGTGGTGAACGGTTGTCAACGTAGCGAGGAGTTGAGTTGTCATGATACCACAACGAGACACCTTAGGGATGGTGACTCATAGATATATCCCCTTAAGTGGCAAAAAGAATTACCTTTGATTCAGAGATCATTGAAACTCTTTATACCAGCCTAAGGCAATTCTCGAGCGATCGTTTGGAGGGTTTTGGTAGAATGGCATACCCGGATTAGAATAGATTATGTGGATTACCTTGTTGAAAACAACACATGGGATGATTTTGCTTGCGCGTGCTCTCAAGAACTTGAGCAATTCCATAATCATCATAGTTCTACCAACATCTATGAAAAGAATGTTAATACAACTACATACTACCATGATGAATAACGATGGAGGATGCAGATGGAAAGGAAGACAACACTTTCTCAGATTTCACCCTAACAATGCCAAGGAAACAAAATCTGGATGATCGACCGAGGGACATTTAGCACTCCGCTTCTAATGTTCTCCTTGATGTACTAGGTACCACGGTCAATGCTTAAAAGCATCAACATGACCATCAAGTAAAGGTCGGACTTCGGGAACACAAAAAATCCATAAGGAACAACTAGGGAGTAAATCCTACGAAATCCTTATGGGGAGGTGGCTAACTTCCTCAAACAAGATACTACAATAATAGGTCTTCCGGCTGGGTGTGTTGGCCACGACATCCACTTTACCGGTTATCGAGAGACCAATATTATAGTCCTTGGGAGATGTTCCAACCATCATATCTGCCTGAGATTCAGATCTGGTTGGTGTCAGGATATTCCAGACAGCATGTCTAGAAAAGAAAGGTTGCAACACAAGTCGACGAGATGACATTGCGAGATTCTCGGGAGATGAACTACGGTAGCAAGCTCCAAAACATGAGCTGGTTCTGCTACAAACCTGTGAACACGCTGTCCAAGACAAGCATGACCATGTAGTAGTCTTATAATAAAACACTACCGAGTTCTGGTTGGGAAACCATCATTGCGGATAACGAAGTCCTTGCAGAAGGCATGCTCTTAAGAAGGAACTTCTTCTCCTTGAACAAATCAATCAGTGGCTTGGTGTGCTAGGGACACATATGGAATGAAGGTTGCGAGCCTGTCAAACCATAGCATACTTCGCACATGCATGACTGACTTGGGATGGTACCAGGGAAACAAAAACAATCTTTCTCGAACTCACGGCGGCAACTTGCTCCAAATGCATGTGAATCAGAGAAAGTCACTTGTTTCATCCAACATATTCTTCACGAATGGGACATGAAGATAATGCTTATAAAAGTTTCCAACACTAGGTTGATGTTCAACATGAATCATGGGGGAGACAAAATGCTGCTGATGGGCTCAACAGTAACTCATCGGAATTTCCATATCACTGGACTTCCGCCATCATGTGAACACGATGATAGTATTGGTCAGACCAAAAGGTGTAGTGGTGTATGCTCGAGGGATCAACCATGAGTAAGACAACATTACGAATATCGTTGGTTCTAACTTGATTTGATGATAGCCCACACTCAAATCTAGGTTTGGACAAGACAATAGGTTCAACAACTGATCACGGGGATCAGTCGATGAAGATATCATCTTTCTTCAACACACACACACACTCACACTCAAGGATATCCCTTAGTGATGAACTAAGTCGGACAAGCTTTTATCTTCCAACTCTCCAAGTTATTGTTTGGCTTAACCAACTAGCTCAGGGGTATCCCACACAGATTCTTGGAGAATGGGTGGTTTGGAGGAAAACCAACATGATCACGAACCCAACATAGCGGTCAGGTGACGACCTGGTGATACTTCCGAGAAGATATACAGAAAATCACGAACCACCGATATGTTACTAAGCTCGAGAGCAATCTTGCTTTCCAGGCAAGATGATATGATCAAATGAGCAGGCGATTGACAAAATCCTAACTCACCGATCGAAGAGTGCACCAACAATAAGGACTAGATAGCACAATCTATCTTAGAATGATGATTCAAGAACCAACACACTAAGAATGAAATTATTGTCCTTTAACTACCAAGCGACACAGTTGCTAGGAGTATTGAGTTCACACATCATGATTCACTTGTTAGTACTCCGGTTGCAACAACACGGAACCGAGGAATGAGTAATGATGGCGAGAGTATCACTAAATCAAGAATTCATAGGATGGTGTGCAATTCCCATGATAATCTTAATATAAAGATGGTAACACTCCAGGGTGGAACAGAACAAAAACTGGATTAGTATTTTGATCTGCGGAGTACAACTGCTTTGACCCAATCCTGGATATGGATGAGGTACTGGAGTTTGTTTCTCCTAGTCACTCTAGAATAGAATGGCTTGACAGACCACAAGAATAACGGGCATCGATGAACACGAGGCACAACTACTCCTGACTATCAATTGATAGACGGGGGTCAGAATACAAATAAAGAGGGACAACTCAAAGGAACATATGATTTTCTGAGTTGTGGATGCATGGATTAGCATGTCAAACGAGTTCAACATATTTCTACCGGACAACCCATGCGGAAAGGTAGAACTGGCAGAGTCACAACATAGAATCGAGAACTCATCAAGAGCTCTGGTTGTGATCTTTTGCTTCAAAGAACTTCTGCCATAAACGGTTCATAGTATTTGGAAGAAGGAAATACCACGGACCTCGAGGACTAACGCAAAGGTTACTAATAACCTAAGGGAACTAACAATTACTATCAACATGAAGTAAGTAGGGTGAATCTCAGGTTCAAAACCCAGGAATAGAATGCCTACTAACTAAATGGCATCACGGGATGCTTTCGAGAATGACGGCCAGAATCATCACACTGGAAACACAAAACATGGCTAGACTACTAGGTGATACTCTAGACACCTAGGGTCATAATAATAGCTCCAACATATACGTCGAGGCAATAGAGTACCTCAACTCACTGATTAGTATGGTTAATCTGGCCCAACGGGACATCGGGAACAGGAGGAAGGGATTTGCAAATGCATCATACTATTTAGAAACCTGGGATGACTCGGACAGCATAATGGCTGTAAATGCTCAAAAAAGGATTTGAGACATTCACACAAGGATTTGCATAGTCACTCAACAACATCATATCAAGGTTCTCGTTCAATTGATAACATACCAAAGTAGTAGAAACTAAACTGAGGCTTGGAACCAACAATCCTAAGAATCTACGGATTAGTAACACGTGATCCTGATAGAAAGAAGAGAAAGCCTAGTTTCTTAACCCCATAGGAAGATATGATGACTCGGATCAGAAGGCATAAGGTATAAGGAGTAAAAAGAGCCTTACGTTCCATCCCACAATCAATTCCCTTATATAACTAAAGAATTTCTAGACTCAACTTTGACCAGTTTGGCTTGGTAATCCTACAGGCAGTCAAGCTCTGATACCAAAGCTGTCAGGACCCCGATCCTAAGTCACACCGATCTAGCATGTAACACATCATATCACTTTGCGTCCTCACGCATGGTATTCCCACGGGTGCCACCTTACCTGGCCCGGGACCGTTTGCGCCTTTTAGCTCACGTATATGATAGTGCCGCTAGCATCCATATGACAAAGAACCTGGGCTGACATGGCTAGTCGTGAACCCAAAGTGGCACTAACTTACAGGGACAGGCATACAAGACCCAACAACGAACGTGTCGGTCATCAGCGAGTGAATCCGGGCTGTAGCAACTTGGCTAGCAGGACTCCGGTAAACCGGGCTGTAGCAGGCTAACAGGACTCTGGTAGACACCGCGTGACATTTCCCCGAAGGGACAGACACAGGAACAAAGAAGGACACATGCCGGCCAGCCTAAGTGTTCCGGAGCAGTAGCAAGCTACCAGGGTTTAGTGGAAGCACTAGGAGACATTTCCCGGTAAGAGAGGCTACCAAGGATAAACAACTATATAGTCAGATCCCACACATACCAAGCATTTCAATAACATACACACAATATGCTCGATATGTGCAAATACAACATGGCATCACAACATGACTCTACGACTCAAGTATTTTATTCAATAGGCTCCGAGGAGCGAGATATTACAAACATGGGTCTCATGACCCAACAATCAGAGCATACAAGTCAAAGCACATGCGGAAGCTTAACATGTCTGAGTATAGACATCTAGAAATGAAAAAGGCTGAGAAGCCTGACTATCTACCAGATCCTGCCGAGGGCACAAGATCGTAGCTGAGGTAACAAGCTAAACGTCGAAGTCCACGTGGAACTACTAGCGAGACTGAAGTCTCTCTGCAAAAATTAAGCAACATGAGTACAAATGTACCCAGCAAGACTTACATCAGATCTAACTACATATGCATCATTATCAACAAGGGGATGGTGGGGTTTAACTGCAGCAAGCCAGCTTTGACTCGGTGGCTATCCTAAACTACGACTGCAAGTAACTCTTTTGAGGTGGCGCACACGAGTCCACATATTCACCGTATCAATACACCACTATGGATCCGCTCCCGTCTCCCTACGAGAACGCCATCCATAGCACTCACGCTTATCTTGCGTATTTTAGAGTATCCACTTTCACTTGTCTATGAACTGTACAGGCAACCCAGAAGTCCTTTACCGCGGACACGGCTATTCGAATAGATCTTATTAACCCTGCAGGGGTGTACTTCTTCACACACGCTCTCACCACTTACCGCCGTTTACACGACATGTAGTCGGCAACCTTCAAGCAGAAGCCCAGCGAGGGTGTCGGCCACGACCTGACTAACCACACAAGTCTCTCATCCAGGTTTATCGCCTATTCGGGTTCCATCCGCAAGGAGATCCGGCCGGGGTGTCGCTCACGGCCCCAAACAATGTGTGCAGGGTTCCCAAGCCCACCTCGACGGGTGGATCTACACTTGGTACACCGTGCCACGGTGCCTAGTCTGTCCCAAGCCCACCTGTACCGGGTGCCACTTGGTAGACTACTAACACTACCTACAAACACCAGAAACTAGTTGCAACTCCTAGACAGAGATCAAGTTGATTAATAAGCCGAGAGGGGCACTTAAGCATTCCAATGCGTGGTAGTAGCTGATCATGGATCACAAACACAGAACTCAGTTCCTGAGGACGGCCGCAATGAGACAACCCACCATGTACTCCTACATGGCCTCTGACCGCTACCTTTACCAAATCATGTTCACACACTTAGCTCTCAACAGTAGGACATGTTCACACACCTCCGATTCATCCCCGATGAATCAGACCTGAAACAACTCTAAGCAATAGCAGGCATGACAAACAAGCATGAATGAGTAGGCACATCAGGGCTCAAACAACTCCTACTCATGCTAGTGGGTTTCATCTATTTACTGTGGCAATGACAGGTCATGCAGAGGATAAGGGGTTCAGCTACCGCAGCAAGTAACAAATATGTCGTTGTTGTCCTAATGCAGTAAAAGAGAGCAGGAGCGAGAGAGTGGGATTGTATCGGAATGAACAAGGGGTTTTTGCTTGCCTGGCACTTCTGAAGATAGTATAGCTCTTCATCGGTGTCATTGATCACATCGTCGGAACCACGTCTATCGAGAGGGGACAAACACCGACAAACAAGGAAGAAACACAATCAATGCAATGCACAATATGATGCATGATCATGACATGGCAATATGCTATGATTTGAGCTAATGCATCTAGCAGTAGGTTAAATGGAGTTGGTTTGAATCCAAGATTCAAATTCAGACTCCACATGTGGTTATTTAAATGCCATTCATACCATTTGTCCTAAACAATAGTCATAAGTTGTTCTAACATGCATGAAACTAGTACAGATGGATAGATTGGATTTTTCTAATCATTTTGCATATATAAATTATTTCATTTGGAGTTACGGTTGATTTTCTATGAATTTAACAAGTTTGGGATATTTTTTGAAATTTCCTGAATTAAAATTAATCCAGAAAATGAGTTATGGCGTCAGCACTACGTCACTGTGACGTCAGCGGTCAACGGGGCGGGTTCAGGTCAAACCTGACCAGTGGGGTCCACTGGTCAGTGACTGGGGCTGATTAGTGTCGCTGACATGTTGACCCAGTCAACAGCCACGTCAGCAGGGTCAACTCTGACGCGTGGGTCCCGCTGAGTTAATCTAAACTAAACAGGAAATAAAACCCAGGGTTAATTAGGGCGTGGGGCCCATGTGTCAGTGAGCTATGGATTTAGTTAGTGGCGTCATTAGCCACTAATGGCGGTGCCACGTCAGCTCACCGGAGTGTCACCGGCGACGACCAAAAACGCGGCGGGGATGCACTGGGGTGGCTCGGGTTTCGCCTACAGGCCACGGTTTGAGCCGCGGTTGGTCTCTATTGCTAGCTGGAGCTCGCGCGCATCTAATGGAGCAAGCAGTGTGTGCGGGGGTGGCCGGAGATAACGCCGGCGAGCAGCGCGTCGGCGGCCGGAGCTCGAGGGTGCACGGGAACGCGTCTGCAGCGTGCAAACGCACGAACTAATGCGCTCAAGAGCCTCTATGCAATGTGACAAGCACAACGAACGCACACACGGGGCCGTTTGGTCACCGGGGCCACGCCGGCGACGAGCTCGTGCGGCGGAGCGTCTCGGCTCCGGTGGAGCGGGTGGCTAGAGCTCGAAATCGGGCATGGAGTTAGGGGGAAACGAAGCAGGGGCTCACATGGAGTCGGTAGGGCGGCTCAACAAGCTCGGGGAGGTCCGGACGGCGGCGGAATCACGGCGGCGATCATCGGGACCCGATGATGAAGATGTCATCGATGGGGGCACTCCGAGGGCCTTCCAGTCGCGTGGATCGGCGGGGACGGCATAGCGGATGGCGGTGGAGCTCGTGGGCCGATCGGGGAAGCGAGGGGGATGCAGTGGACACGGCGGCAGCGAACGGCGGCGAGGCGCGCTCGGGGAAGGGACTAGAGGGCGAGGGAGAGAGCAGAGAGTGAGGGAGAGAAGCGAGGGGTCGCGGGGCGTCCTCGTGGCATCGCTAGAAGGGCCGGAAGCCCCTCGGTGGCAAGTAGGAGGTGGCCAGGGGCAGCACGCGGGCGACAGGCAGCAGCCTGCCTGCTCTGGCAAGAGGAGGAAGACGACAGGGAACCCCTGGTGGGCTGGGCTGGCTTTGCCCAACTGGGCTGCTACAGTGGTGGGTTGGCTGGGCTGCCAGGTAAGTCCAGGTGAGCTCTCTCTCTCTCTCTCGCTCGGTCTATTTTTGTTTCTGTTTTCTATTATTCTATAATCTTTGGGGCTTTTCTAAAAAATACCTAGACCCTTTCAAAAATCACTAAACTGCACATGTCCACTGTATAGAATATATCCAGCATGGAACATTTGAGTTTAGGAGTATTTGGACATTTAAAATATGTTATAGAATTTAATGTCCAAATTCAAATACTTATGATTTAATTCAGTGACCTTAGGATGACCTAGAAAATTGTGCACCATTTTTGTCAGAGGTTTAAGACCAAAGCAAAGATGATGAACATTTTAGAAGGGCATTTCAGGTTTATTGAAAATGATTTTATGTTGAACCTATTTGATTTAATCTGGTGCTAGGGTTTGATCAGTCCCCATTTCAAGTTTCAAAAGAATTTAAACATGATGCAACAGACAAGTGCTAGCCTAGTGCAAGGTAAGGCTAGGAATGTGACATCTTCAGTGTCCTTTTTCCTCTTGGGGGCGCCGTCTTTGAGATCGTGGCCCCATTTGTGCTTCCAGCAGGCTAGACGTGCACGGCATCGCGGTCGGCGGGTGCCTGACCGGCGGTGTGGGAGGTTGTTGTGTTGTTGCAACTTGTGTGGTAATGGCGATGATGTTGAGCGGAGCCTGCTCGCGGCTTGTCCTTCTACTATCAATAAAGAGTAGACCACCAACCTGATATTCACCTGGCCACCTACTAAGTTTGTGAGGCAAGTGGCATGTGGTGCATTAGGGTTTAGATACCCTTATTAGAAAGAGGTAATTACACCACCAGCCTGAACATGCCACATATGTTTATTTTAGTGTTTGAACTTGAAAAATACATTGAACTGGTTTCATAACTTGGTATGGACGTGCAGATATGATTCAAATCCTACATATATACCTCCATGACGTTGACAAGGCACACCAGCATGCACAGGCTCGTTCCCAGCGACCCGACGGCAGGGGAAGGACGTGTGGCCTGATTTTTGCAGAAAACACCTTGAATTATTTTCTTCTTACAAAAAAGCCCTCGGAGAGAAACAACAAATATTTGTAAAAGATAGAAACTGGGTGGGTACTCGAAACCACGACTCGCTTGCATGTGGGCGTGGCTAGCCAGCAGACAAAATCAATTTTGCTGCCCTGTGTATATTCACATGATTTATGAAGACTGATTGACATAAACGAAGAAATTATTCCAGCAAAAATAGTGCCGGGACAGCGATTGAAAACTGCACCCCTAGGATCATCTCTAATAAATGGTTCAAATGTAAAAGTATCTAACTTTTGAACCGTCTGGGGCAAAAAATGCTGCTTTAACAGATGGTCCATATACAAAAAAATTGGATCGCAACCTCCTCGTGGTGTAAAATACAACATCTCACGGTGCAAATTTACATCACGAGGTGCATCTGGTTCAAAACCAGCCGCCGTCCGCAAACGCCCAACCGCCACTTCATTTCCTTTCCCGCCCGCGTCCGTCCGCCCGCCCGAAGACCAGCCGGCCAAAATCCGTCGCCGCGACTGCCCAAAACCTCGCCGTCGGCGCCACCACCACCACACATCCCCGCCACCGCCCTCCGCCGACGTCGCCCCCGTCGCCTCCCTCGCCGGTAGCTGGCTCGCAGCCGCCCGGACGCCGCCGAATCGGGAGGCAGCCGACACGGAATTCGGCGCCTCCGGCGGTTCGGCTGTCGCGGTAGGCCTCCGCCGGGTCTTAGGCTGCCGCTGACCTCCTCCCAATCGGCCGTGAGCCTGTCCACGGCCGTTGCGCCGGCCGCACAACCGCCGCACCAAGCCCTTCGCCCGGCTGCTGAACTATTCTTCACCGCCCGTCGAGCTCCTCTTAGCTGGCCTCCAAGCTCATTTCTTGTCACCGCCGCCGTCCGGAGCAGACCGCAGCCGTCAGCAGCAGCCAATCCAACCGGCGGCCATCTTCTTTCACCGCGCGCACAAGGTGTTCGACGGAATTCCCCAAGGCATCTCCAACCGGTTTTGGACCATGAAGTTGGATCATCTATTGGTGTTGCTCCAACCCCAACCCATCATTTACTCCTTAGTACATATTTTCAGTTGAATTCTTTTCAGAAAAGTGAGTGCATCTCCCTGCTTTGGTTAATTATTAGGTCGGCAACCCATACCTGGATGATGATATGAACAGTAAGGGAGAGGTTGACTATCTATGTAGCCACGAGATGATCTCATATGAGGTGTGGGCGTATATCACCGAGAAGTACAACTTACACCGGTCAGATGACAAAGCATGCGGTGATGCTATGGCGCATGATCCGGCAATCATTGACCCGTACGACATATACGCACCGGTTTGCAAGGAAGCATCTGACAAGTATAATGGTTCTATCTTAGAAATGCCACATGGGATAAATGATGAGGTGGAGAAGAGAGAAATTGTAAGAAAAAGGTTTGTCTTGGAAGTGGCGATTTGGTGCCCGGGCGCAGCTGCACCTGAAATCGCAAGCGTCCAGTCCTGTCTTGGGATCTGCAGAATGAGGTCTGACGCATCTGAATTGATGCATTGAGAAATCAAGATACGGGTGGTGTACAAAGCGAACAGTGCGTCTGAGCGGGCCCAGTTCGTATCGGGCTACGGCTGGCCGCGCGCCGCGACGTCTGGTCCGTGGACCAGAACGTTTACTTTTTGGATGTGTGGAGGAACAGGAGTCTGGTACGGGATTCGACGTTAACTGAGACGTGGCAGTAAAAGAGCTAGACCGGTTGCACGTCCAGATGTTGTGAGCCAAACCCATTACAAATCTAGCGGTCGCCGCCGCCACCGCCACCGCCGCGGACTGCTAACCCTCACCCCACAAACTCGGTGGAAGGATTTGGCAGCTCCGGGCGCCAGTGGCATGGAGGATTCAGGGCTCGAGTTCTGTATATGAGGAGATGTATTACGTTCCGTATATGAGCTCGACGATGCCGCCGCCTGACCATGGCTGGCCGTGTCTTGCAGGTTTCCACTGCGGGGAGAGTTCGCCGGCAGCTTGGAACATCCAGATCCGGTTCCCCTCACTGTTCATCCACGGATTGATGACAGGAGCACTGAGCAGGCTGATTCGAATGCCGGCTCGGGTTGTGGCCAACTTGTTGGCGGCGCTGGCGACGACAGGACGCAAGTCGACGGGAGATGGCGGAAGGGAGGTTCACCGACAAGGTCCGTGCAGTAAACGCATACTGTGAATCCAGAGGATGGACAAAAAGGTACAGGAACGGAACCAATTCAGTGGACCCTGTTTTTTGTGGATTGGTGAATGTTTTTCTGTTGTATTGATGCGGTATGAAATTCGCTGTCGTGGTACTTGCAAGTGCAAAAATCTGAATACTAGCGTCATGTCATTGGGCGTTCAGATTGTATGGCTGTGATGCCGGCAGGTAAATCCTTGTGATTGCACAATTAATACAGTAAAGGACGTTACAATGATGCGGGAAATGCTTAAACACTAAGAGGCCGATTATGATTTGTTCATGGATGCACTCTAACCATTTTTTCTGTTTCGACAGTACTCTTACTGAATTTGTGTGATCTGTTTTGCTGCGTATGTTTCAGGCAATTATGCGTGTTTTTGATAGATTGATTGGAACTTGCCTAGTTAAGTGTAGAGTAAATTAAAAAGATTTCTGTAATCAACTGATTAGTGGTTGCTGCAAAATGGAAGTATCATATGAATAAAATTTGTGTGGTCGCATCTGATATTCGGTAAAGCAATACTGCTTGACAGCGTCACCTTTTCTGATCCCCCCTGTTTCCTGTTGTGTGTGCTGAGAAAAGATTGTTTTTTGCTGGATGATCAGGTTACATCTCGGGAGTGCGCCGCCCGGACAGAACGCCATCTCCATCAAGGATTAGTGCTCTTGAGCAGTCAATTCGCCAGTATGCAGAGGAACTGACGAAAAGTGTAGTTCATCCTGAACTAGGACTTTGTTTCGACTCACGTGGAGAGGCGTACGACTTCTAGAATTTGTATTTGTTGGAGATGGGTTCGGGGTATGCTACGGCAAAAGCAGACTTAATGCTGAGAGGACAAAGTCAATCCAAGAGATGGTTTGCGGCTGCTCGGTGCGTACTTAATTCTGGTTATTTCTTTTGTTAGAGAATATAGAATAATTGGAAATCAAAATGACAATGGTTCTTGGCTTTTTCAAAGCAGGGTAAGCCAGATGCGGAGAATAACAGACACTGTAGATGCCCTGTGTTGATACGGCTACTGCGGGCGGCTGACAATAGTTGGCACATAACAGAGCATCGTGAGAACCAGAACCATTCCATGTCCCTTACCATGGGGGAGAAGGTGCATTGGCCATCATACAAGCACCTAGATGTTTACACGAAAGATCTGATAAAACAGTCGAGGGAGGATAATGTAAACCTGGGAAAGGTCTACAACATTATTTGGAGCTTCTTAGGCTCAGTACAGAAGGTGCCGTTCATGAAGAGGACCCTAAGGAACATATGTGGTAAGATAAGCCGTGAGCAAGCTGATAATGATGTGAGGAAGTATTTGCTGACATTGTTGCCAGGGACCCAGAATTTAGGCACCGAGTTCTTGCTGATAGCAATAGCAGTGTTAAGAATTTGATGTGGACAAATGGAAGCAGTCGCATGCAGTACCGGTTTTTCAGTCACGTGGTTACATTTCACAAGACATACAAGACTAATTTGTATGATATGCCTTTTGGGCTGTTTGTGGGAGTTAATAACCACTTCCAAAGTATCATTTTGGCTGGTGTGCTAATGTGTGATGAGCAAGCGGAGAGGTTCGAATGGGTGTCCCGTGAGTTGATCTGTATGATGGGAGGGCATGCACCAAAGACGATACTCACAGGTTCGTGGAACAAATTTATGTTCAATGAATGTGCTAGAAGAAATAGAAGTTTACCAAAAATTATGAAGTACTAACTGTTTACATGTCTTGCATACCAAAACAGAGCAATGGAGTTAGCAATTGGTAAATTTTGTCCAAATAGCTTCCACCGTTTGTGCAAATGGCATGTGCTGAAGAAAGCAAAAGAGAGCCTTCAACCATTGTACACGAAGAAGTGCGAGTTGCAGGCTGAGCTCTACAAAGTAGTAAACCACAGGTTGATTGAAGATGAGTTCGAGACAACATGCGGTATGCAGCAAGGGAGATTTGAAAATCAAATAGAGTGGGCGGAGCCAGGATGGCGGCCTCCACATCCGAAACAACGGCAAGCAGGACGACGGGGAGGTCTGCCACCGGCGACGATGGAGCATATAAGGAAGACCAGGTACGAGACATCCCGCGTAAAAACTTTCTCAAAGAGTTGTCTGTGTCTTTATGGGTCTTCACAGTTTGAGCATTTCAGTGGGCTGAGGCGCTGGCTGTGGTGGCGTCCATGGCGTGGAGCAGTACTACCTCCGTCCGGGTTTAAAAGTCCCTTAACCCAAATCATCAAGACCAAGACGACGCTCTGCTCAAGCTTCCTCAAAAGTTGTTGCTGGTCTAACCAATCATAGGGCTTTGTTTCCTATTTATACTCTGACTGCTAACCTCCCAAACATAATTACAGGGCATGCCCCACAGCTGCCTTAGAAAGAGGAGTGCATGCATTGGTTGCGTTGTTTACTGTAGCTGCATGCAAGAGCTTGAAAGCTGGAACGGCCGCTGCATGCTTGGCTTGCATTCACTACGAAAGGCACAGACCTATAGAAAGGAGCAGAGCTCCTGCAGGCGGCCTAGTAATTTCGTACGAGGCTTGGTGGCTCCGGGAACTTCTAATCCCGGACGGAGGTAGTACTTAACAGCCGGATGAGGCGGTGAGGTGAGCACTACAAAATCAGAGCAGTCAAATTTCATCTTCGCAAGCATAGGTTGAATCTGCTTGACGGTGATATGTGCTCCAGGGTGAAGTTGTCCAGATGGACCACTACGGTGGTACGGCCTGCAAGCAGGAAGTGGGCGTGTTTCGATCCATCTGCCGACGTGCTACGCTAGCTCATACGAAAGAGGAGGTCAGCAGCTTCGCGTGTAACCATAGGCAGACAGAGAGTTAGCTTAGTTTCCTGTCTGTGCCGCTGTGTTCTTGCGGTCTAGCAGGTAAAACTCTGAATGTCAGTCTAGTTTAGTGGAAGTGCGCAATGTGTGAGCACCTGTTCATGTTATTAGTCTGAAAAATGTACGATCGGGCTCTTTGTTTGTGCATAGCATTGGTGTTCTAATGTATGCTTTTTTTTCATGGTGCAACTGTGACTATTACAATTGGAATCTTAGTTCTTTGGTCATGGTTGTTGTGAGCAGGCACCTGCGTGTAAAACCAAGCAAATCAGGCCTCTGTGAAAAATCAGAACATCGAGAAGTTGGGCGAGCGGCGGCGGTGGGGATAAGTTTGAGAACGGGTGGCTATGGACGGGTGTGTGTTACATCTCCGTAACCGACGAAGCCAGCTCAGCCAGGTACAGGAAATTAACTGAGCCGTGCACGGCTGCTCTGTTCCGCCTGCAGATGTTCTCCATGTTAGATGCCGTTGCAATTAATGCGCACATGGAAAGGCATAAAATTAATACAATACATTCGCTATACAGAACAGAAATACAGTGACATGCACAGATCTACATGGCAGCGAGCGGTGGTGATTTCGGGCTCACCTGAGCCCACCTTGATAAAAAAAATTATGTCCTCTCGAGCTCCATCGTGTACTATGTTACTTAAACCCAGCGCAAATTTGGTTCGAAACGAATAGAACAGGTAGCTCAGAATGGAATATCCGGTTTGTCTTCTCTTATTTAAGAGAAGACAAAAGATGATCTCTTAGCATAATATGTCTCACCACGTTTTTTTGGAAAAGCTAGTTATTGAAGATAAGGCTAAGAGATGACCTATTATAGATATATTTTTTGTCATCTCTAAATTACATCCAAGACTTAAGATAAAACTATCTTATCAACCGACCCACACCTCTACCTTCAATATATGCATATGCATCAATATGCGCATGCTTGCTGAAAAATACATGCATTTTGCTATAAGTTATGCAGGTACAGGCCGGCTCGTATGATCCTTGTAGTGACGTTACGTACATGCGTACCTCAATCATCAGTGGCGCATCTAGAATTTGACCATCGTGGAGGCAACATTATAAAGGGTGGTAGTTTTTTTTATCAAAACATATTGCAAATAGTTAATAAAGTACTGAATATACATATGAATGCACTAGTAAAAAAAGTTCTACAAATTGTATGTGGGGGCCATGGCCCCCCACCACCCCACCCCTAGATCTGCCACTGCACAATCATCCTCGGGTGCAAGAGGCCATGCATGATAGACCAACAGAGTGGTCACACTGCGCGTAAGATTAATTGCTTGACTAGGACAGTAAAATGTGACAGTAAAAGAAAACACCTTTGCAACAAATAAACTCTCCTAACTGACGCTCGATCTACTACTTTTGCAGCAAATTGAAGTGGAATGATGGACCGGCAACCCATACTTGGATGGCGATATGAACAGTAAAGGAGAGGTTGACTATCTGTGGAGCCACGAGATGATCTCAGATGAGGTATGGGCGAATATCACCGAGAAGTGCAACTTACACCGGTCAGATGACAAAGCATGCGGTGATGCCATGGCGCCTCATCCGGCAATCATTGACCCGTACGACATATACGCACCGGTTGCAAGGAAGCATCTGACGGAACACCCTACCCCAACCGTTACTGTATAATGGTTCTATCTTAGAAGTGTCACGTAGGATAAATGATGATGTGGAGAAGAGAAAAATTATAAGAAAAGGTTTGTCTTCTCTTATTTAAGAGAAGAAAGAGATAATCTCTTAGCATAGTATGTCTCACCATGTTTTTTGAGAAAACTAGTTATTGAAGATAAGGCTAAGAGATGACCCATTGTAGACATATTTTTTGTCATCTCTAGATTACATGCAAGACTTAAGATAAGACTATCTTATCAACCGAGCCACACCTCTACCTTCAATATATGCATCAATATGTAATATGTCTCATCATGTTTTTTGAAAAAGCTAGTTATTGAAGATAAGGCTAAGAGATGACCCATTGTAGACATATTTTTTTGTCATCTTTAAATTACATGCAAGACTTAAGATAAGACTATCTTATCAACCAAGCCACACCTCTACTTCAATATATGCATCAATATGCGCATGCTTGCTGAAAAATACATGCATTTTGCTATAAGTTATGCAGGTACAGGCCGGCTCGTATGATCCTTGTAGTGACATTACGTACATGCGTACCTCAATCATCAGTGGCGCATCTAGAATTTGGCCATCGTGGAGGCAACACTATAAAACGTGGTAGTTTTTTTTATCAAAACATATTGCAAATAGTTAATAAAGTACTGAATATACATATGAATGCACTAGTAAAAAAAGTTCTACAAATTGTATGTGGGGGCCATGGCCCCCCACCACCCCACCCCTAGATCTGCCACTGCACAATCATCCTCGGGTGCAAGAAGCCATGCATGATAGACCAACAGAGTGGTCACACTGCGCGTAAGATTAATTGCTTGACTAGGACAATAAACTATGACAGTAAAAGAAAACACCTTTGCAACAAATAAACTCCCCTAACTGACGCTTGATCTACTACTTTTGCAGCAAACTGAAGTGGAATGATGGACCGGCAACCCATACCTGGATGACGATATGAACAGTAAGGGAGAGGTTGACTATCTGTGGAGCCACGGGATGATCTCAGATGAGGTATGGCGAATATCACCGAGAAGTGCAACTTACCCCGGTCAGATGAGAAAGCATGCGGTGATGCCATGGCGCATGATCCGCCAATCATTGACCCGTACGACATATACGCACCGGTTGCAAGGAAGCATCTGACGTAACACCCTAACCCAACCGTTACTGTATAATGGTTCTATCTTAGAAATGCCACGTAGGATAAATGATGAGGTGGAGAAGAGAAAAATTGTAAGAAAAGGTTTGTCTTCTCTTATTTAAGAGAAGACAAGAGATAAACTCTTAGCATAATATGTCTCACCATGTTTTTTTGAAAAAGCCAGTTATTGAAGATAAAGCTAAGAGATGACTCATTGTAGACATATTTTTTTGTCATCTCTAAATTACATGCAAGACTTAAGATAAGACTATTTTATCAACCGAGTCACACCTCTACCTTCAATATATGCATCAATATGTAATATGTCTCACCACGTTTTTTGAAAAAGCTAGTTATTGAAGATAAGGCTAAGAGATGAACCATTGTAGACTTTTTTTTGTCATCTCTAAATTACATGCAAGACTTAAGATAAGACTATCTTATCAACCGAGCCACACCTCTACCTTCAATATATGCATCAATATGTGCATGCTTGCTGAAAAATACATGCATTTTGCTATAAGTTATGCAGGTACTGGCCAGCTCGTATGATCCTTGTAGTGACGTTACGTACATGCATACCTCAATCATCAGTGGCGGATCTAGAATTTGACCATCGTGGAGGCAACATTATAAAGGATGGTTAGGTTTTTTAATCAAAAACATTGCAAATAGTTAATAAAGTACTGAATATACATATGAATGCACTAGTAAAAAAAGTTCTACAAATTGTATGTGGGGGCCATGGCCCCCCACCACCCCACCCCTAGATCTGCCACTGCACAATCATCCTCGGGTGCAAGAGGCCATGCATGATAGACCAACAGAGTGGTCACACTGCGCGTAAGATTAATTGCTTGACTAGGACAGTAAACTATGACAGTAAAAGAAAACACCTTTGCAACAAATAAACTCCCCTAACTGACGCTTGATCTACTACTTTTGCAGCAAACTGAAGTGGAATGATGGACCGGCAACCCATACCTGGATGGCGATATGAACAGTAAGGGAGAGGTTGACTATCTGTGGAGCCACGGGATGATCTCAGATGAGGTATGGCGAATATCACCGAGAAGTGCAACTTACCCCGGTCAGATGAGAAAGCATGCGGTGATGCCATGGCGCATGATCCGCCAATCATTGACCCGTACGACATATACGCACCGGTTTCAAGGAAGCATCTGACGTAACACCCTAACCCAACCGTTACTGTATAATGGTTCTATCTTAGAAATGCCACGTAGGATAAATGATGAGGTGGAGAAGAGAAAAATTGTAAGAAAAGGTTTGTCTTCTCTTATTTAAGAGAAGACAAGAGATAAACTCTTAGCATAATATGTCTCACCATGTTTTTTTTGAAAAAGCCAGTTATTGAAGATAAAGCTAAGAGATGACTCATTGTAGACATATTTTTTTGTCATCTCTAAATTACATGCAAGACTTAAGATAAGACTATTTTATCAACCGAGCCACACCTCTACCTTCAATATATGCATCAATATGTAATATGTCTCACCACGTTTTTTGAAAAAGCTAGTTATTGAAGATAAGGCTAAGAGATGAACCATTGTAGACATATTTTTTTGTCATCTCTAAATTACATGCAAGACTTAAGATAAGACTATCTTATCAAACGAGCCACACCTCTACCTTCAATATATGCATCAATATGTGCATGCTTGCTGAAAAATACATGCATTTTGCTATAAGTTATGCAGGTACTGGCCAGCTCGTATGATCCTTGTAGTGACGTTACGTACATGCATACCTCAATCATCAGTGGCGGATCTAGAATTTGACCATCGTGGAGGCAACATTATAAAGGGTGGTTAGGTTTTTTAATCAAAAACATTGCAAATAGTTAATAAAGTACTGAATATACATATGAATGCACTAGTAAAAAAAAGTTCTACAAATTGTATGTGGGGGCCATGCCCCCCCTCCCACCCCACCCCTAGATCGGCCATTGCACAATCATCCTTGGGTGCAAGAGGCCATGCATGCTAGACCAACAGAGTGGTCACACTGCGCGTAAGATGAATTGCTTGACTATGACAGTAAACTGTGACAGTAAAAGAAAACACCTTTGCAACAAATAAACTCCCCTAACTGACGCTTGATCTACTACTTTTGCAGCAAACTGAAATGGAATGATGGACCGACGTCAATGCTGCCAGCCCTTAAAAGTGGTTGATGGAGCACACCTCCCGGTGTGGCTGTACTGGTAATGTCAAGCCCAACACTGAACCAGAGGCAAGATCTGCCAGAGTGTGTAACAGTGGAAAGTTTCTTTTTCAGCGGCGACTTTCAGGGGCGGAGCCAGGATTTGAACATGAAGGGGGTGAAACACTATTTGACGTAAAAGATTGTATATCACCGTATGTTAAGTCTCAATGATAGCGTCGATGATAAAGCATAAAACTATGGTTTGCAACTACAAAATAAATGATAATTCTCAACAAGCTGTTGGAACTTGAAGTTCAAGCAATTGGTTCGAAAAGTATTTACCCTGTTAGTTGTTGTTGTCTTTTACTTCATCTTTAACTATTATAAAAAAGACACATAATTACTAAAATAATTTACTATTTTATATGAAGCATTAATTAATCACATTAAGTTCATAATTTATAAAAAAATCCTATTACTATCATTTTAAAATAATTCAAGTTTTAGGTTTATCCTTAGTCAAACTTCTTCAAGTTTGTGGAAAAATATACCATTGTCTGGAACACCAAATTAGTATTGTTAGAACCATTAATTCGATATTCATGCTATGTACTTTTTTTTGTAGATCTTACCATTCTTCCGTAAATTTGATCGAATGTAACTTACTCGACAAACATAAAACTATAATTATTTTAGAACGGTCGGATGCAATATGTAGTGCACCTGCATGGCTGCATCTGTTCTGCTCACCAGCATCTACCCGTATTTGATCCGCTTGCGTCTAGCCCTCCCCGCGCGTCGAGAGCAGACTGTAGATCAATGGACAGTGCTGTTGTCGTGGCGAGTAGTGGCTAGCGGCAATGGCGAACGCCCTAGCCCCTAGCAGGACACGCTGATGACAAACGGCGACAACGACGGTGGCGAACGCCCTAGTAGATGTGCAACACACACGTTTTTTTAGGATCATGTTGTGACGCCCGGATAATCAAGCTACAGTAACCTCTGCTAATGACACCACGTCACCTCCGTTACTGTCGCTAATCTCGTGTTAGTTCGAAAACGATTCAAATTCAAATTTGAAATTAAGGCAAACAACAAAAGTTTTCCAAAAATAAAACTAAAATGTTCTAAATGTGTCGAATAAATCATAGGTAATTGGGGTGGTGAAACCAAACTTTTATGAAATGCTTAACTACACCATAATGATTTAAATAGTAGCAAAACTAATTATTTAAATGCCTTCACTAATTAAATAAAATATCAAACTAAATTATTTGGGGACTAGAGTTTTTGTGGTAGTGGACTAAATTGAAATACCAAATTAGATGCCAAGTATATATTCACAAAAAACTAAAACAATAAGAAACAAAGATAAAACAGAAATAAAAGAAAAAGAAACTACAAAAACAGAAAACAAAACAAAACAAGAAAAGGTAGAAAGAACCCCCCCCCCCATGCTGGGCCGCGGCCCACCTGGCCACCCACCCTCAGCCCACCAGGTCCAGCCGGCCGGACCCCCACTCCACCTTATCCCCCAGAAACCCTAACCC